>NC_000076.6:93824249-94074249 GCF_000001635.26 Mus musculus | reverse complement strand
CTCATCAGAAGGCAGGTCACTGAGGCCAAGATGGAGAGCATCCTTCCCCTCCTGGGATGTTCCAGAACTGCATCAAGACAAATGCCCATTAATAAAAAGAAGTGCTGCTGGCTAAACCAAACCAGAACCAGGTCCCTCATCCTGGCCATGTGAGAGAATGCACCTAAGAGGTGTGGAGGAACTGGAACGAGCCAGGTAAGCCTAACACTACCTCTCCTTTCTGCCTCAGCTGTTATAAACTCAAATTCACTCTGTGTTTAAAGTTTAACATCAGTACAAATTCATCATCAGTCTGATGTCAGGACGGTGACTGGAGAGCAAGTTCCCCGGCAGCCTCCAGTCTACATTTCCCCTTGTCCTTTCTTTTGAAGGCTGAGTCTATACTGATTCCTTGTACAAACTAGGAGGACTTACAGTGAGTATACTAGGAGACTTGTTGAGACCGTGGGCCTCGGTATTTAAAACAACAATGAAACAATAACAACAACAACAAAGTGCAAAATCTATAAACCTCAGGAGGCCCTGCTTAGGTAAGTGGCAGTCAACAGTGCAGGAGTAACAAGGAGCATGTGCCCACCGCCCCACCTGCCCACCACCCCAACTGCCCACTACCCCGCCTGCCCACCACCCCGCCTGCCCACCACCCCACCTGCCCACCCTACCTGTCCATCACCCCACCTGCCCACCACCCCGCCTGCCCACCACCCCACCTGCCCACCACCCCACCTGCCCACCACCCTACCTGCCCACCACCCTAGTTATCCCTGACATGTTCCTGCAGCCTAAGATGTAAGCAGGACAGTAGACTCAGAGGGTCTCCGGCTCCAGCCTCCTACAGAAACTAACAGGTCAGAGCCCAGCCACCTAATTAGGGTATTTGAAACAGCCCTCCAGGTAACTGTGACTCAGCTTCTCCTGGAGCTAGGACAGCACTCCCAGGCCACTAATCTGTTCTTCCCTATCCGCCTGACCTCGCCAAGGTTTGTTAGTGTGTACAGAGAGAGATCTCATGGAGCTAACAGGCACTGCTTCAATCCAATCTGTAAGGGGAATTCCACAGTAAAGTTCCCCAGGCAGATGATGGCAATCCGTCTAGCAAAGGATGTACACACTCAGAAACAAGATGCTTTTACAAACTGCCTATCCAAGACCAGCCTGGGTGTAACCCCAGCATCTGGGGCTTCAAGTAAACAGATGGGCTACAGTGTAAGGCTGTCTCAGCAGATAACAAACTGCCTTTTTTGATGTTACTCAGAAATCAGATATTACTCAGAGCATCTGCAGAGTAGAATAGGTGAATCCAGTAGAAGACCCAAAGCAAACTCTCAAGATCTCCCCCCCCCAGGGCAGAATGGACACATCTGCTTTCCATTCCTGCTGAGGCCCCTTTGCAGGCTACACAGGCAGGTCACTCAGCTGCCACAGCTCCAGACTGTAAGAATTTCTAATGTGAATCTTAAAAGCTAAGGATAAACTTTCTGCCAGGTCCTGATTACACTGTAGAATAACAGACTTGCTCCAGAAGCCACTCCTGCCGTTCACCCACTACACAACAAAGGAGCGGGACCTAGGCAAACTGCCAAAAGGAACACCTCCTACCACCAAAGACTCGGCTTCCTGTTACTCACTGGCTGGGGCCTCTTATCACTGGGCCGGGTGGATGCACACCTTTATCATAGGTGGCCTGGACAGGCAGGAGACTCACATCCTGGGGTGGGAGGGAGGCAGGGATTTTCCAGTCAGATCACTGACAAAATTAGCTGTGTCTGGGATCAGGGACTCGAGCCAGCTCGGCTGGGCTGTTGGTTTTTGGTTTGCGTTGGCAAGAATAAATAAAAATAAACAAGGTGTCGAGCAAAGGGCTCTTCCACGTAGACAGAAAGAAATGTACCTTTACCTTGTGGGGAGGGGGTGGCATGTTGGCTGTGCTGGGAACCAAGGAACGGCCTCTCACTGAGACCACCCCATCTACTTTCCCCTTTTGACTGTCTCCAGAGCCTTGCTACCTCACTCAGCACATGTTACACTTCTGAGCAGTTATCAGCATTATCTGGAAGGTCAGGACCCAGTAGCATGAGAAGTCCTGTCCTAGCGAGGCTTTTCCCATTAGCCCCTCTGGACTTTTCTGGATACATGGATGTCAGGTGACACGTGGTGGAGAACTGGGGTCCTGATTTTGGTTAAGAGCTGAAAGTGGTCCTCAGTCAAACACTTAAAAGGTCTTTATTAAGAAGACAGCTACTTCTTGGCATCTCTTCAGCAATTCCAAGGAAAAATGAGATGCCACACACCTGTAATCCTAGCAGTCAGGAGGCCGAGACATGGGGATCGTGAGTTTGAGGCCAAGCTGGACTCTAAAATCAAAGCAGGACACAGCAACAACCAACCAAGCGGCAGAGGCGAAGTAAAGTGCAAAGGTCACTCACTAGTTAAGAGCAGGGGAAAGATGCTTTAAACATGAGCATATGGGCGAGTGGCAGAGTGTTCTTTCTTCTAGCACGAACAAGGTCCTGGGTCATTCCCATCACCACAGCCAGTGACACCAGAACTTCATGAATCCAAACTTCCCGACATCAAACAGTGGGGCACTCAGACTTCCAAAGGTTGCTTACTAAAACCTTCCCAGAGCCTCTCTACCCCCTCATCACAAATTGGCCTGTTTGTCTCTTCTGGACCCTAAAGCACCTCACACCAATGGCAACAGGTTCCCTAGTTTTCCTCATTAACGCGTAAGCACAAGATAACCGTGTTTTCAGCTTAATCCCAGTGCGCTGCCTGACACTGACTACCTCGTGTAACTGGCTGTTCTGGAACTTTCTCTGTAGACCAGACTGGCTTCAAATGCAGAGACCCACCTGCTGGCCTTAAAGGTGTCTGTCACCACCTAGCTCCTTTTTAAAGGTGCATTTTTAAAGGTGCAAGGATGAGGTTGGCTACACAGGATTGAGAGGAAGGAGGGATGTACAAGGGAAGAAAAAACAAAATGAAACCAAAAACTAACAGAAGACTTGAAGGGTCCAAGAAAGTGAGCTCAGTGCAAACAGAGCAGCATCCACGAACTACACTTAGTCATTAAATTGTTCACTCACATAATCAACTGTAGCTTCCAACCAACCTAGGTAGCTTTAAACTCCTGATCACGTGACTGGGGTCCTTCCTGATGCCAGGCCTGCTGTAAGGAACAGCTGGGCAGTGTTGGCGCATGCCTTTGATCCCAGCACTTGGGAGGCAGAGGCAGGTGGATTTCTGAGTTTGCGACCAGCCTAATCTACAGAGTGAGTTCCAGGACAGCCAGGGCTACACAGAGAAACCCTGTCTCAAAAACACACAATAAATCAATCAATCAATCAATCAATCAATCAATCAATCAGGACATAGTGCTTCTATCTATGTAGAAGAAAATGAATACACAAAAATATTTCAAAAATGTGCTTTTGACTCACTGATAAGTGGATATTAGCCCAGAAACATAGAGCACCCAAGATACAATTTGCAAAACACAAGAAAATCAAGAAGAGGGAAGATCAATGGGTGGATACTTCATTCCTCCTTATAATAGGGAACAAAATACCCATGGAAGGAGTTACAGAGACAAAGTTCGGAGCTAAGACAAAAGGATGGACTATCCAGAGACTACCCCACCAGGGGATCCATCCCATAATCAGCCACCAAACCCAAACACTATTGCATATGCCAAAAGATTTTGCTGAAGGGCCCCTGTTATAGCTGTCTCGTATGAGGCTATGCCAGTGCCTGGCAAATACAGAAGTGGATGCTCACAGTCATCTATAAGATGGAACACAGGGCCCCCAATGGAGAAGCTAGAGAAAGCACCCAAGGAGCTGAAGGGGTCTGCAATCCTATAGGTGGAAAAACAATATGAACTAACCAGTACCCCCAGAGCTCATATCTCTAGCTGCATATGTAGCAGAAGATGGCCTAGTCAGCCATCACTGGGAAGAGAGGCCCCTTGGTATTGGAAACTTTATATGCCCCAGTACAGGGGAATGCCAGGGCCAAGAAGCGGGAGTAGGTGGGTAGGGGAGCAGGGCGGAGGGAGGGTATAGGGAACTTTCGGGATAGCATTTGAAATGTATATAAAGAAAATATCTAATAAAAATAAATAAATAAAAATTAAAAAAAATAAAGATGCGCTTTTGAGAATTGAAGATTGCAGCTCAGTTATACTGTCCATGCCTAGCATATGTGAGGCCCGGGATTTGATCCTCAGCAACACACACACACTTTTTAAACATACGTAAGAACATATGTGTACATATACAAATGCTGACATATGTCCACAGGCTATCCCTAGAGAGTCTCAGGATACACTGATGACTGAAGTTCTGAAGAAAGCATTGTGGTGCATTCTGTTTTTCAGTGATGACAGGGACTGAACCCAGGGCCACAAGCATGATAGGAAAACATTCTGCTATTCAGCTGTATTCCCTACTCATTTTGCTACATTAAAACAAAAACAAAAACACTGCTATCCACATTCATTATTACTTTACTAAAGACCATACCACAAAAAGTTGTAGTAGTACATAGCCTGTAAACTCACGTAGAAGACCAAGGCAGAAGGATGGTGAGTTCAAGTTCTGCCTAGGCTAGAGAGTTCTAGCTTAGCCTATACAGTGAGGCTTTGTCTCAAAACCAAAAGAAACAAAGGCAACAACAACAAAAACCTCAACATGTCAAATGGAAGGTAGTTCTAAGCATGAATGCCTGTATGCATGTGTTCCTACACTTCATTTTCTATCCAACCCCCAGGCTTAGAAGTCTGCATATTTTCTGCATAGTAACCTTTAAAAACATTTTTTTTTAAAAAAAAATCCTATGGTTGTACAACCTACAATCCCGGCACTTGGGAGTGGAAGGCAGGAAGATTAGGCGTTCAGGATCCTCCTTATACATGGAGATTCGGAAGTCAGCATGTGCTCGGAGATCCTCTCTCAAACAAAACATACAAACACACACACACACACACACACACACACACACACACACCCCAAGCACAGAAATCTTTTAACTCTCAGAATACGAGAATACATAGACTGCGTCTTTCCTTTGGTCTGTAGGGGGCTTGTTTGGCCTAAGTCTCTCAGTAATGGACAAGCCACACATGCTAGGCAAGCACTGTACAACTGAGCTACATCACCAACTCTCAAGAACAAAGGCTAGCCAGTTGATGGCTTCAAAAAACACAGCACCAGAGGTCAGTAGCTGGGGCCAAAGAGTAACTATTAAACTGGTGGCCTGCCTACGCCAAGGTGAGCAGACTGTGTGGGACGGCTCCATGACGCTCCATCTACCTCATTGGGGAGCTCCCTGGCCTGTAAATAAGGACCAGTTCTGGCTCCGGTTCACCCCCAGTAGATGGTGGAGGAACTCCAGGCTGAGCACAGTCCAATATCTTGCTCCCCACCCCCAGCCTAGCTGGGAGGCAGCCAGGTCAGGTCTCTGCTGTTTCTAGCCTAGAAGTGAAAAGAATTCTATAAAAGTCTACACCAAAACAAGTACTGAGCTAAAATAGCGACCTCATATCAGCAACCTTGATGTTTCCAGGTTTGGAAGGCTTGGAGGAATGATTCCTTAAAATAAACTTCCTGCAGTGCAGACTGCAACCTTTCTGTTAAAGCCAACAGAAAACCGTTCTACTGATCATAAAGCTGCCACCAATAAAATAGAGCAGGTGTCTAATCTAGTTTATTAGCATACCAAAAACTGATGTTTCTTTTTTTTTCTTTTTTTTTTCTTTTTTTTTTTTTTTTGGTTTTTTGAGACAGGGTTTCTCTGTGTAGCCCTGGTTGTCCTGGAATTCACTCTGTAGACCAGGCTGGCCTCGAACTAAGAAATCCGCCTGCCTCTGCCTCCCAAGTGCTGGGATCAAAACTGTGTACCACCATTGCCTCTTTTCTTTTTTAGAGATCTATTTACTTATGTACAGGGGTACTTTTGTCTGCACATACATGTGCACACCAGAAAAGGGCATTGGAATTTGTGGGACTACAGTTACAGATAGTTGTAAGCTGCTATGTGAGTGACAGGAATTGAACTCAGAACCTCTGGAAGAGCAGCCAGTGCTCTTAACCATTGAGCCATCTCTCCAGCCCTATCATGTGTCTGTTATTGAAAACTGAAAAGGTTCTAGGTATTGTGGACCCACTATCATTTTTTCCTTTACTTCTTCATGGCAGAATATGCATTTATTTAGAACTAGCCCAAAAAAGAGCCACTAGAAACAATGAGCCTGAGATGACCACATAAGGTCACTTCCTATTTGCAAATCCATGCTCGTGTATTTATACATATACATAAACCTTACTGATATATAGACAGGACTTAAAATAAGGCAACTATACCCTTTACTTCTATTAAAAAAAAAAAGACAATTTGATAGCCTGTTAAGTATCTATTATTCATCATTCTAGGGGCTAAGACAATCCAGTAGGATTGGTTAAAATATTCAAACTATCAACTATCTTATTCTTTCTCTTTATTTTCATTTATAAATGTGGCCTTCCTAAACAAATAAAGAAAAAGATTTAGGATACGCATAGTAAAGGGACCATTGTCTTAAAAAGAAAGTAAGGACTCCGAATGCAACTTAGAGGTAAGAACCCTTACCTATGACGTACAAGACTCTGTGATCTATCCCTAGCAGCAGATCAGCAAAGCCAAATGAGAGGGAGGAAGGAAGGAGGGAGAGGAGAGGGGAGGAGAGGGGATTAGAAACAAAGAACCAAGAAAAGGGAGGGAGACGGAGTGGCATACTTTAGGTAACATGTTACAGGAGACACTATGGCTCTAGACACTCAGTACCCTGCGCTGGCTGCTGCGGTCAGGGAGTGTGAAAGGGCTAAGTGTGAGGAATGGCTCCAGCAAGTCATCCAGAGTGCCGGAAGCCTGGGGACAGTGCACATAAAGGCCCTAAGGTGGTCTGGATGACACAGAGAGTGACCTGAACAAAGAGGAGGTGGGGGAAGAACGGGGTGGGCACTTCTGCTGCTAACAGTAGCTGCCTGGCAGGGAGGGAAGGCAGAACAGATACCCATCTACCCCCAGCCCCCAGCACTGGGTATCCAGACCTCACTCTCCCTGCTGCTTTGCCAAGATCTCACATTCAGCAAGGAGCCAGCAGCCCGGCCAGCCAGGAGGTGAGAGTGATCCAAAAATGGGTAGCTCCTCCCAGGGTGATGACTTGTCCTGTGTCACTTGTGTGTGCCACGCTGCCATGCCATGTCATCTCAAGCCTAATCCATCCCAGTGGCCACTGTAGAGGTGATGAGACTTTGGGAAAATGTGACTATGTGTCATACTTTTGATTGTGACTTGGTACAAACCACTGCATTAGCATAAGGACACAAGGAAGACCCAATTTCTGCCTTGATATCGGGGGCAAGTGAATGGGCCTGAGTGGCTAACCCCAAACTCTCCTCTAATCTTTGTTTTACTGGAGAAGGTCCTCAGACAAACCCAAACAGCCATAGTATCCACCTGTATAGGGAATTACTCGAATAAACCAGTCATAATAAACCTGCTGTCAGAACCAAGGGTTATTCCACCTTCTTGAGATACAGTGCCTGCCTTCCATAGTTCATAGGGATTCATCTTATTCTCAGGTAGTGTTGCAGGATAGCTGGAGTCCTCTCTCCAACTATGAATGTATGTTGACCTTTAGTGGGTGCAGAACTTTGTGTGTTCAGCCAAAGCCATGATCCTAGAACAAGAATCCCTCCCTCACTAACAAGGTAGAGAGGACTCAGCTAAAATGACCAGCAGAGACTGTCATCCTCCAGGACCCTGAGGTGCACAAGCAGGTGCACTGGGCTTGTCTAAACAAATGACCTTGAACAACCACATTGAGGGCTATCTAAAGTTCGCTTTGCATATGCCTAACTATATTTTGTAAAGATACCTAAACAGGTGCTTGATAAATCCAAGTGATACGCAGGCTGAAGACATTGAGGTAATGTTGCAGTAATGTGGCATGTTCCATGTTATAGCATGTTAACTGTCACATTACACACAGACCTCCCTATAAGAAAGCATGAGGGTAGTAGAAGCAAACAGTCGTTAAACACAAAGGGTGTCTGCTTTCTCTCCCAGATTTTATACAGATCTGCTAAGTGTCTCAGTTCCTAACAGAAACCACAACCCTACCTAAAACTTCCCTCTAAGGAAAAGGATAGTAAGTGGCTTGGGAGCCTGTAAGAAGGTGATGTGGGACAGGGTTAAATTGTTACTCATGATTAAATTTAGTTCACTTCCTTATTCACAGATACCTATGAACAATTCCAGCACTCATTTCCCTTCCATATGTATGAGTCAGAAAAGATCTCTCTTAAATGTCTACTACTCTACAACAGCAATGGATCAATAACGTCAGAGACCCTAACAGAACATTCTTTCTCAGAGTGCCCTGGAGACACAGTCCTATTTTCTCAAAGCCAGAGGATCTAACAGGAATCGGGCAGATGTTTTCCTCCACTCCTTCAGTTTTATTCAGTACTGAGGAATGAACCCAGGGCTTCACCCACGTGGGATAAGTGTTCTACCACCAGCCTTTTTTCAACTACTCTTTGGTCTAAGAACAGAGTCCTGTGATGTAGCCTGGGATTCTCAAACTCACAATCCTCCTGTGTCATACTTCTTAAAGCAGGGATTATAGCAAGGTGCTAACACACTAGATGGTCACCACCCCCTCAATCCCACATATCAGGGTGCCTCCCACTAGCTATGCTGTTGACTAATTGTATTTATTTTTAGAATCTTTGAGAACCGCCCCCTCAAAAAAAAAAAAAACAACAATTAAAGCAAACTATGATAACATCTTTTAAAACCAGAGTCAGGGAAAATGTACAAGAAGGAAAAATAACCATCTACATAAGAAGGGGGAGATACAGGTTCACTCTGAATAGGACCCCAAGCACTTCTCGATAACATCAAACATGTCTAGGAGCAAAGGAGAGGCTGTCCTCCACAGAGAAGGAGAACGCTCTCTTAGTCCAAGAGACTAGTGTTTGAAGCAAGGCCCCCCCACTCACTTGTCTGTATGTAACTGGTTAGCTACTTAAGCTTTTTAATTACATGTTCCTTTCAACCATAAAATGGAAAGAATACCACCTGCTATTAAAGTTAAATGAAATAATGCTAGCATGTCTATTATATCCAGCAGACAAGAAATAAATACGATTTAAACTGATCTTTAGGGTCTGAGCAGGTAAGAGTCGGTCTCAGCCTTCGTCAAAGACACTTCTTTCTGCAGCATATGGAGACCATTACAGAAAGCCACAAGTAATACCCATGCAGAGTTGTGGAGCCTAGTCCCAAGCAACACGTCTACAGCCTAACTAAGGCCCAGGGATCACGGAGGAAGAGGAGTGGAAAGATGGTAAGAGCCCGAGGAACAGGGAGCTGGCTGTAAGACTGTGACTCCTAGGAAAGTCTGGAGCTACAGCCATGAAGCCTCACCACATGACTTCTGAAACAGGAGCTGAATCATGACAGAGGAGGACAGTGGCTCACAGAGCCTCAACCCTACACAAAGGAGTCCAGGCAGCTAAGGATTGCTGAGAGCAAAAGTCTTCCCCCGGGCAAGACCACATCAACTGTTTACACAATACCAAAGAGCAGCTCTGAAAACATACATACAGTGGCGTTGTAAAGACTGACCATGTTGTATTTATGTATTTAGGAATGCAGATGTGTGTGTGTGTGTGTGTGTGAGAGAGAGAGAGAGAGAGAGAGAGAGAGAGAGAGAGAGAGAGAGAGAGAAATAATTATTAAAACAGAAGGTCATAAATGTGAAAGAGACCAAGAAGGGGCATATGTGAGGGTTTGAGGAGAGAAACACAACAACAACAAACAAAGCAACAATAACAACAACAAAGGAGGGGCTGGAGATATAAAATGGGTTAAGAACACTTGTTGCTCTTGCAGAGGACCCGGGTTCAATTCCTAGCACCCACAACTGTCCATACTCCAGTTCCAGGGGATCCAATGCCTCTTTTAACTTCTTCAGGATCCAGTCATGCACACAGACCACAGATATACATGCAACCAAAACACTCAATCACACAAAATAAAATAACTCTTTAAAAGTATTTTTTAAAAAGGCAAAACAAAACAACAACAACAACAACAAAATAGTCATCAGAAGAGAAAGACATTTTATCAAGAAGATAAAATGACCAGAGCCTAGATCTGCTCTTTTTTACCCCAAGTAAATCCAGAATTTGATACAAACCTCACCTATGTATTGCATGAATAAATTAGACTTAATCCTAGCATCTGAGTATTGGTACAGTATAGTACAGTTAGGTTTATTCACTTGCCACTTATTTTATAAAGCCTACATTAAGATTTTTGTTTATTTGTTTGGTTTTGGTTTTTGTGATGCAGAGTCTATTAGTCCAGGCTAAGCTCAAAATGACAGCCCCACCTCCATCTCCTGATTGCTGCCTGCTAAGTATTCTTTCAAAGGGTGAAAATCCTTTCAAACGGTGGGGGAAAAAAAGGACTATCTGACATGTGAAAATGCTATACTACATCAGACTTTTAATTCTGAAATGCAGTCTCTGAGGCTTTTTCCACTTTAATGAAATAAGGGCATTTCGCTTCCTATTGCAAAATGAAGTTTATGTTATCAAAGGAATGTGCCTACAAATCAAAGTTTTATTAGAACTAAGAACGCTCGTTTTTGTACAGTTTTGCACAGGTATAGTTGGATAGGTACAAGAGGAAAGTTATGGCCTGTCAACTATAAAATAATTCCCACTGTCCTTTTAAGGAAAAGGATTGCTAGGCTGCCATATAATTACATCCGCTCCGAACTAAAACTACTGGTGTTTGGGTCTCAGCCTGCACTTACTGGTTTCATGGAATTTTGGTAAGTCTTTAACTTATCTGTGCTTCAGTTGTTCTCATTCACAAAGTGAGACAATAGTGGGCCTACCTGCCAGAACTCTGTGAGGAATCAACGTAAGTAATTCACAAACAATGCTTTTGTACAGAGAGCTAGCCTGCCTGTCCTTTCATCCTCTCCCACATAGCATTATCTGTAATATTAGAGGGAAAACCATGATTGTTACAGACACTTAACATCCAGAAGCAGACAGACGATTACTTCAGAAGACCCTCTGTATTATCAGTCATGTGAAACGGCTCACCTCCCGTCTAAGCATCTCCTTCCTGCTCTGAAGTCCGGGGAGCTTCGCAGCACATCCCTGGGGCTCCCTGCTTAGTTTTGATGCTTCTGGGTTGCTTCTTACTCATACATAAACCCCTCAAGCTCTGCATTATACTGTCTCTTATTTCTAAAGAAATTTTAGTCACTTTACATTGGCTCATTTGGTGACATTCCACTATTTCATAAGCACTCTCTCTCTCTCTCTCTCTCTCTCTCTCTCTCTCTCTCTCTCTCTCTCTCTGTATAATAATAATCACTTTGAGGCATGGTAACAGCAGCGAAGGCCTAAGGCCGACATGAACAACATCCCATGATTGAAACAAAGTTGCTGATTTCCTTCCCGATGTGAGCATTTTACAGAGTGCCCTTGTTCCTTCGAAAAACAGTGGAGAAGTCAAGGGATAATGAGCAGCCAGAAGCACCCGCCATGCATCTATGCCTGTGGCACGCACTGCTCTCCCTGATTACAAGCAGCCAGTGGGTCAGGCTTTGAGTTGGACACAGACCTAGGCAGAGGAAGATGGGGCTCTGATCTTGCTAAGTCAGCCTGTCTCTCTTTCCCTGTTCATCAAACAATAGACTCCCAGAGATAGTGTGACGCCTCCTAAACTTTCCATTAGTGCTAAAACTTTCCATAGTGAAGAGAAAAACAAACCAACAGTCAAACAAAAACAATTAAAGAAAAGAAGGGGAAATGAAGAGAATCTTTACCTTTTGTTTTATAAATTTTAAAAGTTCTATATAATTTTTACAATTAAACTAATACAGAGTTTTAGTGTCCCCATTCTTCCTGCCAAGTTTACTAGTCTCAATTACTTTAAATATTTCTCATTAACATTTTCTTTTTAAATATTTGTTAAGGAAAGATCAAAGGCAGAACAGATTGAAGACAGGTATTCCCATTTGATCTCCCTTATAAACGAGAAGAAAAAAAAAAACCCAACCAACCAATCAGACCATGTTGCCATGGTCTGATAAAGCCACAGCAATAGTTTTTTCTGCATAGTGACAGTCTCTAAAGGAACTCTTCTAGTACCCTAGATCTCTTCTATCTCAGACAAGAGCAAGGATCAACTCTTTGTATTCTGCAAGGTAAATGGAAGGAAGAAGAAATGCTTGCAGTAGAGCATCAGACGATATGGTAACATAGAAACAGCACCAGCTCCTTCAGGCTGAATTCCTAAACACAGGGTTGACTGATGGCGTCCACCTGGGGGGCTCCAGCAGCGTAGCCAACAGAAATCCTTATTGGGACAAGATTTCAGCAGCGGGCACGCGGAGGACAAATGCACTCGGAGAGTGCTGACGACAGGTTCACAAAACACTTCCTTTTTGAACAGGCTCTGTAAGAATGAGTGTTTAGAGAACTGCTACCTTGTTCGCCTGCTTCCTGATAGGTCTTACTAGATGGCACAGATTGCCTCCACGTGTGACAACACCCACCTGGCTTAGCACTCTACAGGTTATCAACCCAATACAGTGACACACAAAAAAGCAGCTGAGATCTCTTCTTAGACTCTTATTGTGTGAAAGAATTAACAGTTAACCAGGGAACGACTACACATCAAAGCACAACTAAAAAATAAAAAATTCTAGCATCAGACAAGCTTATTTTTTTAATATTTAGATTCTGTCCTATTAAAAGATTGTATGTATGTCAATGAGTTCAAATCCATTTCTTTGAGTCTCAGAAAGCTTTTGCCCTTCTGCATTTTCTTTTATGTTCTTCACTAAACATCAGGGCCAATTTTCTTTGCACACTGCCTATTTGAAAGGGGAGAGGAGGACGTCTTCTTAGGCAGCCTCAGCTTCCCTGGAACCCATGATCCTCCCACCTGCGCCTCTTGCTCTACTTTGCAACGCATTTTTATGAAAGAAAAATTTTTCATGTGTTTTTGAAACAGGGTCTTTAGCGAAGGCTGGTTGAGAACTTACTCTGCAGCCCAAGAACTAGAAAGAACACCCAAGGTTTTAAGAGGAAAGTTGTTGCAATGGTTCTTTTAGTTGTTACCTTGACACAATCTAGAATCACTAGAAAAAGAGCCTTAAGAAGGAATGTCTACATCAGGCTATGAGCACTTTTGTTGGGGGTCGTCTTAATTATCTTAATTGATGTGGGAGGGCCCAGCCTAAAAGTGGGCAGGACCGTTCCCTGAGTTTGGTTCCTAAACTATATAAATATGGAAAGAAAGCTGAATACAAGCATGCAGCACATTCATTGCTTTACTCTTGATTACACTATATATATATCCATATGATTGCCCTGGCTTCCCTCTGTAATGAAATGGGACCTGAGGGTTACACAGTTGAGTAAGCCCTTTCCTCCCTTTCCTACATTGCTTTTGGACATCATGCATTATCACAACAACAGAAAAGAAAGGAGCGCAAGGGCTACATGAGGCAATGTTAAAACTGTTCCTCTGGCGTGGGAATTTAGATCAAGATGGCTTCCTTCTGGGGTGCTGGGGAAGAAAAATAGTGGGGTGTGCGAACCCAGTAGCTTCTTGTTTAACCACCCCACAGTACAGTCAGATGTTCCTTATGAACTAGCTCACTCTCTTCGCCACAGGAACACACTTTTAGCTGACAGCAGTAATTCTCCCAATCGATGTAACTGCCTTCCAAAATTAACAGATGTTTCCTGTGCATTCTGGAAGCCAGGTCGGTGGGACACTTAGTGTACTCAAAACTGCGGCTAGACTCTGACCTCACACAAATAAAACAGTGTTTAACATCACTACTGTTTGCACAGACGTAATCACCTCACGTGTGCCAGTACCAGCTGGGGCGACTGGGCACAGGTGCTTGTAATGTCTCAGTGTTGATTCTCCCATATTTGTGGCTGGAGAGGGGGATCAATGAAGCATACAAAAGAACGGTAAGTTAGTGCTGTGTAACCGTTAAACACCTCGGAACAGGGCATCGTGCACTGCTTAGTATATAGTAAAAGTACAGTAAACACTATGCTAAACAATATGCTACAAGAGAGGGCAAAGACACAGAGAGACAAGGATGTATGGCCACATCCTTTCCTTCAATTAGTACTCACTAAGTGTCTCCTATCTGCCAAGACCCATTCCAACCACTAGTGATAGAGCGCACCTCCCAAGGTCACGAAAGCCATGCTCTACAAGAGACACAGTCATGCACAGATAAAGCCCGGATAGGAATGGGAAATGGCAGAAAGAAAAAAAACCGAAACTGGCGAGATGGATAGAAAGAAAAAGTATGTGTAGGAGTGTATCTGTTCCTCTTCCTGGGTCAGAAGAGGAAGGCCCAAGGGTGTGAGTCAGTGAGCGGAGCGCTTGCCTGGCAGGCACGAGGCCCTGGGTTTACCATGCAGCACTGGACAAAACTGGGTGTGGTAGCCCAGCCCTGTCACTGCAGGTCTTGGGAGGTGAAGGTAAGAGAAGCTCAGGCTGAAGTCATCCTCTGGCAAGTAAGGCTGGGGCCAACCTAGTCTACATGATATCCTGTCTAATAAGAAATGGCAGAGTAAGCCCCAGTGTATACTAAAGGCTGGCACTGAGTGAAGCCTAGAAGGGTAGGAAATAATGTCTGGGTAAGGAGTTTATTGGGCAGTGTAACAAGGCTGTAAAGCCTTACAAAGGGAACTGGCATGGTCAGTAGGAGGAGGTAATAAGATCAGAAGCCTGAAAGGCTGACAGTGGCCAGGCACAAAAGGTCTTAAATACTTGCGGTGCCAATGAGGTTTAATAACAGAATAAGCCTTAAAAAGCATGATGGGCTGAGCTGGATAGATAATGTGATCCCAACACTCAGTAGGCCGGGGCCTGAGCTCCATAAACTAATCATAGAAATCATTTCCTCAAAAATAATAACACGTATAACAAACCAACCCCTCTCAACACATACACACACACACACACACACACACACACGGGGGGGTGGGGACAGGCGTGGGGGGGGCAGAGGACAGCTTGGGATATACCTTAATGGTCAGCATCTGTTTAGCATAAGTGAGGCCTGGGGTTTTTACCCCAGCACCACAAAAAGAAAAAAAAGAAAAAAAAAGAAAAAAAAAAAGAAAGAAAGAAGAAAAAAAGTGACTTCATCTAACTGTACATACAGATGACAAAGTAGTCAGCATCATTAGCCATCAAATTAAAAGTGCGATAGGAGATCATTACACACATATCATACTCTTAAAAACTACAAGTCAGGAACAGTCACCTACTATTGGCCAACATGCCAAGACACTCGACCCCGGCCCTCCTCTCACCCCATTCACAGCGTGCTGCTGGCAACGGAACATGGTGCCCTTACTCTGGAAAAGAGCCAGATGAATTTCTCGGTCTGCAAGATGGCTCAGATAGTAAAGAGCTTGCTGCTTGTCTAATGACATGAGTTCAATCCCTGGATCTCATGTAAGATGGAAGGAGAAAGACCAATCACAAAGTTGTCTTCTGCCCTCCACACGCACACAACGTGACATGTATACACACACACACACACACACACACACACACACACACAGTCAACAGGCCACTGCGAAACTACTGTCATATATACACAATAATGAATAATAAAATTTCAAAAGGGGCTTGATAATTTCTTTCTTTTTTTTTTTTTTGGTTTTTCGAAACAGGGTTTCTCTGTGTAGCCCTGGCTGTCCTGGAATTCACTCTGTAGACCAGGCTGTCCTCGAATTCAGAAATCCGCCTGCCTCTGCCTCCCAAGTGCTGGGATTAAAGGCGTGCGCCACCAACGCCCGGCAGCTTGATAATTTCTTATAAAACTAAATATTAACTAAGTAAATGTACTGTTAGGGCTTTATCCAAGGGAATGAAAAAGTGTATCATCACAAAATGCTGACCCCAAAGAAATGTCCTGTACAGCTTTGTTTGTAAGGGCCAGACAGCAAAACCGGCCTGTGTATCACCTGACTTAGCTACTACTCGGTGACAGTAGTTTCGAAGTGGCCTGTTGACATATACAAGTTGGATGGACCTCCAGAGAGCCATGGTGAATGACAACAGCCGTGTCCTGCATAGCTGCATTTTATATACATGGGGGAGCTGAATGAAATGTATTCAATGGATTAGCTGTGGCCAGGGATTAGGGAGAGAGGTGACAGAGGAGTGAGTGGCTTTAAAAAGGCAAGGACAGAATCTGAGAAAACCTAAACCTCCATGAATTTTACCAAAGTCACTTCCTGGTTGTGATACTTTTTCCACGAGGTTTATAAAATGTTACCACTTAAGTGTGGTAAGGGACCACACTTAAGTATGCTTAGTTTTTCTCTCTCTCTTCTCCCCCTCTTTCTATTATCTCTTTGTTTCATTTGAATCTATAATTGTATCAATAAAAACATCCATGAACAACAATAAACCATTTCCAGAAGCTAAGAGCTGCCTAGAGCATGGATATAACAGGAGGTGACTCTACACTTCTTCATCTCCCAGGGTTGGTTGGTTGGTTTGTTTGTTTGTTTGTTTTTGAGAAAGGGTCCGACTCCAAAACCTTGGCTGGACTAGAACTCAAGATGTAGAGCAAGCTGGCCTCAAACTCACAAAGACTTGCTGGCCTCTGCCTCTCAAGGGCCAGAATTAAAGGGCTGGCTTAATGAGCTTCCACTAAAATAAAAAATGAACCAGATGCAGTGATTAATTGAGTTTTACATACAGAGCTCCTGGCCAGCCAGGGGTACATATATAGCAAGACCAGGTCTCAAAAAAAAAAAAGGTAAACAATGCATTTTACTATCAATTTCATTTATAAGCTACTATAAGAGTCCAACAAATAAAATCTAAAAATCCAATTGACTCTGAAGGATCCAATTAGCTAAGTAAGGGAGATCACCTGAGTTAAAATGTCACAATGGTTCCGTGAAAAGCAGAGACCTCTGAAAACAACAGTCTTTAGGCAGGCATCTCTAGCCATCCAGGCCTGCCTGCAGGTGAAGGACATCAGAGCTCATTAGGCTCTTCCAAAGGCCAGAACCGCAGCTCAGCACTGTCCCCTTTCCACCCTGCCTTAACCCATGAAATGTGGGAGAACAAGGAAGGCAGGAAGTGAGTTACACAAGGCGGTGACACGGCACACACATGTGTCTACACCAGCAGACTAAACACCGCAGGGCCCCCGCCCCCTGCTTGTACACTCTTCCACAGGAAGCATCCCGACCACCAGCCTAACAAACGTGGGCATTTCTACGTAGGTTTTAATTTGGCTTAAATTGAGAAAAACATTACAAATCCATTGAAAGTCTGAATTACAGGGTATTTTAACTGAAATACAGTTTGAGTACTTCCATGAATCTGTATCTACCTAATTGCAGACAGTCTTATCCAGCTTACTTTAGAGAAACCTGTTACAACTAGCTCAGTAATTAAAGTATGCAAATAGTGTAAAAATACCCAGAGGTAATTTAAATGTGATTTATGGCACGGATTTGCTTGAGATGAGACAGGCTGTGGTTACTTGCGCCTAGGCAGGATGAACTGTGCCAAATGAAAAGGTACAATGGAATAGGCGATGAATGAACACACGTGCACACTTACACACACACACACACACTCACACAATCACGTGTATCACAAACATGTGTGCACCACAGACATGCATACTCACAAGCACATGTACACACACACACTCTCATGAGCGAGCACGCTCGCAAACACACATACGTGCGCACACTCTCACGTGCGTGCATGTTCTCACACACATTCACATGCACACACAATTGCACATGCATAAACACACATGCACACAAACATGCGCATGTGTGCACTCAACGCATGCACACACCAAAGAGCTACATCAGTTTCTACCTGATATGCCAAAGGGAGAGAAAGAAAGGAAAACAAACCAAATAGGCCATGAAGTGGCATCTCTGTCAACAGCAGGCGCAGCAAACCTATGACAGGTCAAGGTTAGTGACTGACCTACTTAGCAGCCGTAGCAATGAGTTGAGGAACAGCTCTGAATCTATCCTTACTGAACACACACCTGCATCCAGGGTCCAGGTCTTAACCTTCAAATGACCCAGAATATCCAGAAAGTCTACTTCTTAAAAACAAAAAAAAAAGAGCTCGCACTCACTGTCTGCCTCTCTGGGAGAAATATGCTACCATTTATGTAAGCCCATTTTTTCCCACTAAGATACTAATGCTAACGCTCCATATAGCTACAGATAACAGCTGCAGGTGCTAGCATATGCCTATCATCCCATCGCCTGGAAGGCTGAGGCAGGAGAGTCAAAGGTTTGAGGCCAGTCTGTTCTCATCTCAAAAAAGACGAGGTGATATTATCTTATTAGATAAGGTATTTTCGTCTTACAAAATGATGTCCTCTGGGGAAATCTATAAATAGTGATTAACTTTATTAAATAATCAGAGAACTCTAGAGGTCAGGGAAAAAGTGCCTGACAGCATGAATGAGGAACAGAAAACAACAGATTAAAACAGCAAGTCTCGTGTAAGTCATAAATGTAAGTCGCACATAATGCTCTCTGTGAATAACAGAAAACGTACTTGACCTGCTTAGAGTGGCGGCTACCACTGAACAGACCAAATGAAAAACACCGTGTAATTCCGTCTCCAGAGCTTGAAGCACCTCTTGCCTGGCCATAAATCCTGCAATCACTGAGCTCTTCTTGCTTGAAAAAAAAATCTAGGCATTATCAATAGATTTTAAACAGGAATGCTTTTCCCTCTGGATTAAAAAAAAAAAAAAAAAAAAAAAAAAAGGTTCCTAGTCCTCTACCAGTACTAAGCATAATAAAATATCAAAACCACGGCTCACAGTGAAGAATAACATGAAGAGGCTATGATTTGAGTCAGTTGGTCCCAGGATCAGAACTCTCAGTTCAATAGTTGGTTATCTATCTACTGTCGGCATGTCCTTGAAACGGCAAGCTCCATCTGACAGAATAATAGGAACTAAGTCATACATGTGATCGCTCCTAGTATCAGAAACGATAGTGGCGACTCTGGTCACACACCAACCCTGTGGTCTCTGATGTCAAGAGCACTTCTAGAGCTTGGGACTCCCTGGTTCTGACTTCTGGTAGGGCAGAAGAAGCACTGGATTGAAGGAGTCAGGTAGTACAGGGAAAGAACGTGTTGTTAACATATAAGAGCAGCCGGAATTTTTACATTTTTGAGCCAGGCTCGGTAGTATGCTGAGGCTGAGGCTGAGGCAGGAGGATGACTTGAACCTAGGAGTTTCAGCCGGAGCAACATAGTAACACACCCTCTAACTCACATTCCAAACTGCATGCTGGAAAAAGAGCCTGCTTAACTCAAACATTCTCCTCCCTAGTCCACTTTCAACACCCAGGCCACATAACCGTGTGTTCTGGTGCAGGTGTGAGCCCTCCGCATCTTTCCCTGTGTTCTGGTGCAGGTGTGAGCCCTCCGCATCTTTCCCTGTGTTCTGGTGCAGGTGTGAGCCCTCCGCATCTTTCCCTGTGTTCTGGTGCAGGTGTGAGCCCTCCGCATCTCTCACAGCAGAACTGAGGGTGATGCAAGTCGGTCTGAATCTTCCCACCTCTGCGACGGGACTGAGCTTTCTAAGTCCTCTGACTTTCCCTAGAATGCTTCCACCAGCGTAAGGAGGAGGAAGTCTCCGAGCTCCAGGCTGGAGCCCCGGTCTTACAATATCTCATCTTCCTGGTAGAGGAAAGTCCATGAGTCTTGCTAAGATTTTGATTTCATTAAGGAATAAAGAAGCTTTGTAGCGACTCCCTTAGTTGTAAAATGCAGTAAGTCTATGAGTATATTTAGCCTAGACCTACTAAAAGGGACAATTAATTTATTTTAAGCTACTTGATTTAAGGGGGGATACTGCTTAATAGTTTACCCCAAAACTCCTGACTGACAGACTAAGATATCAAAAACTTTCAGGCACCAAGTAAAGCCTATCTGAATTTGTAAGCAAGCTCATCTCCCCTCCCTCCTGTCCCTCCCACGGCCTGATCTGAGAGGCTGAATATACTGCCCTTTATCCTCTTCCTTAGACTCGTGGGATAAGAGGCTAAAAGGCTTCTGACTAAAATCAAAAGCTCTCTACTTCTGACTGCTAACATCCAAAGACCAGGAGAAAGGCAGGGGTGGAGGCACAGAGCATCCTTCCCTGTACCGTCCCTGGCCTTGGATTTACAGCTGCCAAACCATCCAGAACGACTCTGCAGATTCAGAAATCTATTCTTTATGTTTCAAATGATACCAGCATCTGTCCCGGTGTGAACACCTATATAAATATTATCAAGAGGCTGACGCTGACAAAATAAGCGATCTAACCAAAACACACAAAGTTTTCAACTGAATCCACATGAGCCAAGAGTTGAACAAGCACAGTCAGCCACACCAAGTTGGATGTAAAAAAGACTAAATACACTTGTCTTTCTTTGTATTTTAATCCAAACATTCAGGGGAAACTGTCTTTCTTTGTTTGGTGCTTATGATTTAACTTTTCCTGTAGCAGAAACCAAAATACTCCATCGCTGGGAGATTCTTGAAGACTTGGGCTGCAGCCCCTCGTGCAGCTCACTCCTCCCTTCCACACAACCTCTTGAACAACATGAGTCAACTTTACTCTAGAAGTGGATATAATGACACTCCAACTTATCCTCACGCAGAGCCAAGGAGAATCCGTATAAACAAAAAATTCTGAGAAGCTGGGAAAGGTAACTGCAAGAGACAGCTACTCTTCCTAGACATCACATCGAGGCACTTGACGCCACTGACAATCTCAAGGGCCCTGCTTCTTCCTGCAACTTCTGTGACAGATTATCTTTGACAATGTCAAAACTACTTACAAATACTGTTTTTCCTACAGATCCACAAACAAAATGACCAGAGGCAGATCACACCACTGAAGTGATTTCTCCCTACCACCAAGAAAACAATAGGCAGTCCTTCCTTTCTTCTTTCTGTCTGTCTATTACTCCCTTTTGAAACAGGATCTCACTTATAGCCCAGGCTGGTCTTGAACTTAGCTCCTTGCCTCCATCAGCCAAGTGCTCTGACCACAGGTATATGCCACAATGGCCAGCTTTGAGTTTACCCACAATGGCCAGCTTTGAGCTTCCCTTTCAATTCAGCATTTCCTTCAACTGTCTGTGACTCTTCTTAGCTTTCCCAAACCAAAATGTGCTATGATACAAACTTTTCTGTACCTAAAATTTAGTCTTAAAAAAAAAAGTCTTTTGAAGTAGAGTATCATGTAGCCCAGGCTAGCCTGGAACTTGTTATATAACTGAAGATGATTTTGAACTTCTGATCAGTTCCTACTCTACCTCAGGAGTGCTGGAATTACAGCCACGATCACCATGCCTTTTTTTATGCAGTGCTGGGGATAGAACCCAGGGCCTATGCTAAGTAAACACTTTACCACTGAACTATGTCTCCAGCCCGACTTTTATAAATTTCTTAAATCCAGGCACTGTGGAACACACGTGTAATCCCAGTACAGGGGAAACTGAGGCAGGAAGATTAAGATTAAGTCTGGGCTATCACACTGGAGTACTGGGCCAGACAGAGCTACAAGGGCAAGACCCTGCTCAACTGTACTTCCCACTGAAAAAGGCATTAAAATGGGCTAACGTAGACATCACACTTGTTTAACCCAAGAAGGCTTCCTCTAACAAACGCACCTCTGTGGTCCCAGGGAAAAGATGACAACGTTTAAGGACTGTCTGGAGAACACAGAAAGCTCACTGAAGTCATGCGCAAGCATAGTTGTTCCTTACAAATTCCGGAAAGGGGAAAATGCCCGTTCCCTTCTGAACAAACAGGACCCTGGATCTGGAATTCCCCTGAGCGACCCGGGGACCTCCAGGCTAAGCTCAACCTTCCCCACTTCTTGCCAGGTAATCATTTCCTCAACACAAAAACCTACCTCGGGATCTAGGTTTCACAAAGTTAGACTGGCCGCGTCAATACAGCAGAAACTACTTCAGTCCTGGGTAAATGTTCCCAAAATAAACTAGTGGAGAAGGGCAGATGTGCCACTGACCACATTTCTTTGCCCCCAAGCACTGCAATTCCTCAACTCCTTTTTTTTTTTTTTTTTTTTTTTTTTTGACAGGACCTCATGTAGCCCAGGCTTGATTCTGAGCTAAGAATGACTCAGATTTCAAGGTTCCTCTGCCTCTACTTCCCAAGTACTGGAATTGCAGGAACACCAGGCTTGCACACGGAATCCTTTTAAGGCCCGATAGGTAAAGATAAGCAGACAACTGATCAACCTGTGAATGACCCGAATCTATTAAGACATTTGCAACTCACACTGGATTTTCAGAGTAGGAAAAATGGAGTAGGAGTTAGGTTCCTAGGCTAATGTTAGACAATACAAGAGATCTGGGAGCAGGCTGGAGAGACGGCTCAGCAGGTAAGAGCACTGGTAACTCTTTTTTTGTTTTCTTTTTTTTTTTTTTTTTTGAGACAGGGTTTCTCTATGTAGCCTTGGCTGTCCTGGAACTCACTCTGTAGAGGCTGGCCTCGAACTCAGAAATCTGCCTGCCTCTATCTCACAAGTGCTGGGATTAAAGGCATGAGCCACCATGCCCCACAAGCACTGTTTACTCTTACAGAGCCCAGGCTCAATCCACACGACTCATACGGTGGCTTATGACCATCTGTAACTCCGCTTCCAGATCTGATACCCTTTTCTGACTTCCATGGGTACCAGGAACGCACATGGTGTACCTACATTCATAGAGGCAAAACATCCATAAAATAAATTTAAATTTTTATGTGTATGATAAGTTATACACATAAAAATTTAAATTTAAAAATTAAAGTTAAGAAAGGCATGATAGGAAAATAAATGTGTAATTAGAAAGAAATGCAATGGGAGGTGACAGAAATTATGCCTGTGGCATTAATAAACTGAGAAATCACACCCTTGACTCTTGGGTACCCATATATTCAAGGTAGAAAAGGCTAACATGTGTCGTTATTGGCAAACTAATAAAGGCGGCACTGTAATTTCTGAGCTAAATGATACGTTTTCTGCTGAGTTAGTTTAGGGTTTTTTTCTTAATGTATGCATTTGTATGACTGCATGCCACACATGTACAGAGACACACACAGGCCATAATAAGGTCAGCCATCCCTGGATCAGGAGTTACAGGCAGCCGTGAGCCATCTGGCATAGGTACTATTCAACTGGACTCTGGCACCTCTGAGAAGTGAGTACTCTCAATGACTGAGCCTTCCCTCTACCTCCCAGGGGCTCAGTTCTTAATTGGAAAACATAAAGAGCTGGAGGAGTTGGTGGGTAATGCTTGCCACACAAGCTGGAGGTCCTGAGTTCAAATCCCTAGAACTGACATAAAACTGACACGGTATTGCGCGCATCTCATCTATAATCCCATAGGTAGAAGCAGAGACAGGAGGAGCCCTGGAACCCTGCAGGCCTGCCAGCCTGGTACAGTGAAAAGTCAAGAGACCCTGTCTCAGAAGGTAGAAAGTGAAAACTGACACCAGAGGTTGTCCTCTGACCTCTCCATGTATACATACAGTAGTGTTCTCATACACTTGTACCAGGTGAACAACACACACACACTCACACACTCACACATGTGCATGAGGGTTTGCTTAAATCTCTGGCTCACACGTTTCTAAAAGGGTTTGATGATGCTGCACACCTGTGATTTCAGAGCTTAAGAGGTTGATCTGGGAGGATCTTTGGTTCGAGGCCAGCCTGGGCTACATCATGAGATTCTGCCTCAAACAAAGTCTAAGGCACCCAACTACCTGAAAGCAGGTATTTGATAAAACACTGATCTATCTGCTGACAGAAAACAAACAAACAATGAGATACGCCTGGATAAGATTGTACAAGTCACTAACTCCTAATGTCTAAAAGGAGAGTGTCACTGGGAATGAAATCCAACTCTTCTACCAGTGTCAAATATAAGGCAAGTATGCAATCAAAGAGGTTTGCCAAAACTGTGTGACCATGACACACAGAGTTAAAGAGGCATACAAAGTTTTGATATTTCCTGAATCTAAAAATAACTCACAGGAAAGGGCCACTGGTGAAATATTATGCGTCCCTCCCCCCACCTTCTAGTTGTTTATGATCTTATCTGTGATATGACAACATAAAAACTGGTCGTTAGTGCAATTAATTTATCGTTGATTTTGTTCACTGTTTAATCACATTACTAAAATCTAACAATACCACCAGATGGTAAACACAGTCAGATGCCTGCTAGGCCAGGTCTGCCAATTTACAGGACAGACGCCCTGTGCAGCTACTGCAGTGTATTAAGCCCAGCTCCATGTTTAACGTGGAGAGAAACAACCAGCCTGAAATAGTAACCAGTCCTCATCACGGCTCAAGTTATATAGATTAGTGAGAAAAAAAATTATTCTGATGTCTATTTGCTTTATTTTTTTCATTCTGTTTCTGGAAGACTTAAGAGATAAATACAAACTTATTGAGGCTGAGACATCTGGGCAGGTTCAAGGAACGATTCATATTTCTAATCCTACTTCTGTCTGGGTCTTTCAACGGGCTTCTCCCTCCAGAGTGCCACTCACACGTCCTTTCCGTGGTTATAAAAGCAGGACCCTTCAGCTCCCGAAAGCCAAGTCTCATCCTGTCTACTTTAAAAGAAAACTGCTGGCTCCAGTATCAGCACATCTGTCTCTGTTTGCTTTTGTCATACTGAGTGCCGGACCTCGGACACCAGGTAAGCACTGAGTCACTGAACTGCACCACAGCCCGGAGTGATCCGCAATGGCCTGTCCGGCAGTACAACAGTAACAAAAAACACCATGTGCTGTAATGGTCTGTTGCCCCACTGGGGGAGGGAGGGAGTCCTTGCCAGTAAACACTCAATGCACACATGCTTGCTATCCATGGGGGTGGGGGTGGGGTGGGGCGCATTGGAGGATTTATGAGATTACTTAGAAAAATCCAACGGCCATAATTTTCTAAGTGTCTATGAGAATAAACCAAGACGTCACAAGAAAAATCAGGAACGTTTCCAGGCAAAGCTCCCCCCACCCCCCGAATCAAGAAATCTGCTTCAGTTTCAAAGGGGGAAACGTCAGGATTTGAATGCTGTTGGCTCTGCTGGTTGTTCTACAGGTAGGTAACATCAATGACCTAAATCCTAGAATCTTCCCTATGACTCCCCAAGCTTCCTGGATAGAAGCGGCAGCTGGAAAGCCACCATCTGTACCCTGTGAAACAGGGATGTATGTTGCCTGCTATGGTTATAAATATATATGTTTCAGGGTTGTGATGTCTGTGACACTCTGGGAAAGAGGTCTTACCCCAGCCCTGAATAGTGACCCAATTATAACCCTAACAGCCCAGCAATAGGAACGAGTATTTGCATTCAAAGAGTTTAAATACTAGCAAGACAGCTATGGCCATGGTGCCGTCCACAAAGGTTCCAGGGCCCCAATGGTCCAACATGGTGTTTTGGCAGGAAGGCAATCTTTCTTTTTAAAGTAGACAAGATCAGACTTGGCTTTCAGGAGCTGATGGACTCTGTTTTTATAACCATAAAACAGGCATGTTAAGTTGCAAGGTTTGAGGCCAGCCTGTGCTCTAAAGACTTCTAGGTTATCCTGGTCTAAAAATCCCATCTCAAAAGAAAAATTAAACAAACAAAACCAACTGCCCCCGAACACTGGAACATTCCAGAGTGACTCACATCCTACTTCCAAAGAAATTACTTCTAAGACACAAGAGCAGTAGGCGAGTGGTGACACACGTGGCTTATGTTTCTGTATCCAGAGGGCCTCTTCCTCCCTCCCGTACCTTCAGAGCCCCCTCTTCATTCATCCTTCCAATGCTGTGGCTTCCCACTACCTTCTCTGTACCCTCCGTCTCTAGTTACCACTCACTCACTCCTGCCTGAGCTCAGAAAAGCTCTGTTTACAGAAACGGTAGGGAGAAGAGAAGGGATAGACATTAGAAGACAGGAGGAAGTAAAGAAACCCTTTGCTTACTAAACAGCCACCCCACCCTTCCCTCCTTATCACTCACTGGGCTCTAACACTAGCCCTGGCAGCAAGCTCGGCCAGGCCCCCTAATTTCCTCCTTCCACAAACCCTGCTGAGTTGACAGCTATCCCTGAGATAACAGGCGCTCAACCCCACCCCAGTCACAGCTTGCAGCTCACAGATCACACAGAAAAAGTAACAGAAGTTCACCTGGGCCTGGCAGGGGTGGCCACGCCTTGAATCCCAGCACTGGGGACGCAGAAGCAGGCAGGTTCTGTGAGTTCTAGGCCAGCCTGGTCTACACAGTCAGGACTACACAGAGAAACCCTGTCTGGAAAAACAAACAAAACAACAACAAAACCCAAAACCCTGACCTCCATTTCCGCCATTATTCTTTGGGGAAAACGATGAGTTACAGTTGTGAATTTTAGATTATAACGCTAATCAGAATTTGGGCAGCCTATTATTTAAATATTTCCTGATAAATGACAAATAGATTATAGACCTGTAAATATTCCGATTTAAAGACGAAGGCTGGGATAACTCCGAATTGGTCAAACAGTTTTACTTATCCAGAATTTGGCAGCTTAAGTATCCAGACCCCAAGGCTAACCCACTAACACTCTAACCCAGAGCTCCAGAGAGGGCCCGGATTCCCTTCCCTGAGGGCTGAGATACTGCACAACACTTTCCTGATGACTCTCTGAGAGAACCTGAACATGCTAGGCAAGTAAGTACTAGACTGTTCAACTACACCCCAGCCAGCATCCTGCATTTTGAAGGACTTATTCCAAGTCACAGGTCTCCACTTTCAGCAAACAGACCCTCCTATGGGGTTTGCACTGGACTCTTCTCGGGTCTGTCTCTCATTTACCTCACTTCCTCTTCCTAGGATCCTCCCCAGGAAGGCCTGCATTCTGCTTTCACTGACTAGTCAACTATAAAAGAAGCATTCTCTCAGGCTTTAGTTGATGGCTGAAAGCTTTGGATTCAACTGGCACATTTTAGGTCTCTCAAAGCCCATTGAGGACTCCCTGTTCATGGCTTAAACAGAACCTCTCTGTGGCAGTTGCCCACCCTCCACCAGGCTGAACTCACACAGGGCAGGAACCCGAAGGCAGGAGCTGGTGCAGAGGCCATGGAGGGTGCTGCTTACTGGCTTGCTTCCCCTGGCTTGCTCAGCTTGCTTTCTTATAGAACCCAGGACCACCAGCTTAGGGATGGCACCACCCACAATGGACTCTCCCATCCTTGACCACTAATTGAGAAAATGCCTTACACCTGGATCTCATGGAGGCATTTCCACAGGGGAGGCTCCTTTCTCTGTGATAACTCCAGCTTGTGTCAAGTTGACACACAAAACTAGCCAATACACTTGACTCCTGTGCCATTCCACACCTAGTAGACTCCTTGTTCGGCCTTATATAGAATACAAAGAGAGAACCAGAACTCTTGAGGACACTTAAAACTGAACGTCATGCAGCCACTGTTAAAGTGTTCATGCTCCAATAAATAACTCCCCATTCCCTCACACCCATGCAAACAACCGTAATTACATTTAGTCGGGCACATGAAAACGAAGTCCCCACAAGCCAAAAGGACATGAGAATAGGGAGGGGTGAACTTACTGGGAAGGAGAAAGGGGTCCGTGGGAGGAGAGAGAGATGCAGGAGGGAGATGGGGTTGAAAATGACAAAAAAAACATATGCACATTAAAGAGATGGTCAAAGATACATAAATACTTTAAACAAACAAACACAGAGCATCAGACGCATCCATAACAACATGCCGTTTAAGTCAGACGAATCTAGAAGATGCAAGGACAGCGCTGGCTACCAGGGAGTGCAGAGCAGGAAGGGAACACTTCCTGCTAGGTAGCCATAGAAGCTCCGTGAAGCCAGGGACCGATACGCTGAGCCACTGAAGATGAGTAAAACCTCAGCGAGAGAGGTGACATACATAGTATGTACACAAAGAGAGGAAGACGACCGTTCCCTGAATTTCTCTGTTATTACCTGAGGTCAACAAGCAAAATAATGCTTAAAGAGTGGCAAGGCCTGAGGATCTAGAGTATTCCAACGATGGTGCCTTATGGATTTCATATTTCATATGCATGGATTTCATAATTTCACAAACCTAACAGAATGAACCAACGTCTGCCTAAGTTTCCATGTCCGACTATGGGGGCCCGGGGTGGGGGTGTGCCTAGGACCTTGTGGAGGCCATCTTTGCAGTAGCGACCTGCTACTACTCAAACTCTTTGAATTGGCTGCTAAAGTATTACAAGCTTGCAATGCAAATACCTGTTCCTATTGTCTGGCAAAGGGAATCTGAACCCAGAACTGCTTCCATCTACGGTTCCTCAATAGATTCCTCAGTAAGTGATTCTCCTCGCTGCCGTCCTGCATGGCAGAGTGGGTTGTGGACGGCTAATTACAACGATGCGTGCCAAAGTGCAGGTCTAGCTGACACCCACGTATTACCTGCAAGGCTGATGTCTAGGATCAAGTTGCAGCTGGCCATCTGGAGCATTGTAGGGCTCTTCTACTTCATATAGACTTGCATCAGTGTCCTCCACACTGCTGGAGTTCTGCCATCCCAAGTCCGGAGTGTTCCTTCCAGCCATGACAAAGGGCAAATTCTCATACTCGGGTATCTCCTCATAATGGCGGACATTTTCATACTCTGGCCCGAAGTCGCCTGTACAGGACGTGTGCCTGGAGAGAATCCGGTCATCCAAAGACTCCGCCCTCTGACCGTTAACTGCACTGCTCTGGCCCCAGGACTTCACCTTTTGAGATTCCAGGCTGCAGTTTTCTGCAGAATGTGCCTTCGTGGGCTTACTTCTCTTCTCTTCTCCTGTAGCCAAACCTTGCCAATCACTTTCAAGTCCTTTTGGCTCTCTAGCGAGCGGATGTCCTGCAGAGACATCCCCGTGTTGGCAGCTTTTCGACCTAATTTTCTGAAAGTCGCTCTTTATGAAGCCAATGGACAGTTTCACATTGATCAACTTTTTAAAAGAAGTTTTCTTCGGAGGGTCTTTGCAAGGCTTGTTACACCGGTCCGCATCCACGGCAGACAGGGATTTTGCTCTTGGCTTGGTTAGGGAAACGGAAGGCTCGTTATTTAAGGATAAAGTGACGCGTTTCAAGGCCTCTGGGCTCCCTGAAAAAGGTAGAATAGGATGAGGTAACTTCCACACTGGCTTCTCTGAAGTCGGGTTGGGCATATCAAAGGGTGATGCTGACGCGCCATGGTTTGGGGGCCCCGGATGGTGAAGGTAGTTTCTGTGCAGACCTTTCTCGACATTTGTCTCCTTACCTGAAGAGCTCTTTTCTACAAGCTCCTCCGAAGCAGCCTTTTTAAGCACCCCTGCTGCAGGCAAGCTGTGTCTTTGAGGTTTTTTGGGAATGATTCTCGAGGAGGAAGATTCCTTTTGTATGGGAGGAGCTGACACTTCCGGGTTACAGGTAGCTGGTGGCTGGTCAGTGCAGGCTGATGTGACTTGCTTAGGCAAGCTCAAAGGCTGAGTACTGCACTGTGTGTAAGTAGTCTCTTTGTCCACAGCAGGTGACACGCCAGAACCACTGCTGTCAGAAGTCAAACTAGAATCTGTATCTAAAGAAGGCGTTTGCTGCTGCACAGCTTTCTGTGAGCCGACTGAGTCCTGTCCGCCACTGTTGGAATCCCCTGTCAGTGCCCTCTGGTTTGCTGGCCTCACCTCGTCCACTGGTCCCTGGTTATACAAAGCATTCTGACGAAGAACACTGACTTTATTGTTTTTCAAACAATAATCCTCCAGGAGGCAAGAAGAGCCATTGTTTGAGTTCCCTGGCTCTTCAGTGCTTTCACCAGGAGTATCTACATGCTTCTGGCGGCGAAGACGAGCAGCTGCGTGTGTCTTCCTGGGCTTGGGAGTTGGAAACTTTGAGGTATACGGTAGTAAGTGGATTTCTAAAGGACCGAGACCTTTGACCTCTGTCTTCTGACTAATTCCATCTGAAGCCACTCTTTTGTTCTCCGGTTCACATGAATCAGTGTGACCACGGCTCTCTGCACTGCCATCTTGACAAGTCTTGAGAGTCTGAGATTCATCCCTAGGAAGTTGTGGGTGGCAGTTGTGATGAGCGGGAACTTTTTCAAAGCCGGTCAGGGAAGAAGACACATCTGCAAATTCAATTCTGATCTGCCTGGTGCAACTATGGTCACCATTCATTTCTGGTTTTTTTGGAGCTCTGTGCCTCCCCGGGGAACCACAAGGTGATCGCTGCTGCGTCAGGACCTCTTTGAGCTTCTCTTCTAAGATGCTTGCCTTTAAAACAACTCCACTCTGGCCCCGGCACTTTTCGCTGCTTGAATCCCAGCTACTCCCCCTTTTTGAGGACTCACCATTTTTACTATTCTCTAAATTTTCCTTCATTCCCAGAGGCTCTAAAACAAGCTGCTCTACACACTGGGTTTCTCGAGTCCTAGGCTCGTGAATACACCCAGAACTGCAGGAACACGTTGGTAAAATATAATCACTGTGTGGATCCCTGACATCCTTGCAATTAGACTTGCCAGTGCTCTCGGGTAATTCTGGCTCCCTTTCCTCCAGGTTCAAAGTAGGTTTCTTTGAGGGTGGATGCTTAATGTCTTGAACAACTGAGTTTGTCGGGACTTTTGGTTTTGGCGCAATTGCCGGTTTGGTCTTCTTCGTTAACCGTGGAACACTAGCACTGCCAATGTCCGGTTTAGGTGCAATAGGAGGGGGAGGTGGCTTATTATTGGTCCCCACTAACTTTGGCTTGGGAGCCAATGGTGGCTTCTTAAGCTCTAGAAAGGAAAAAAAAATGTAATAATTAGATGATGAAGTAGACAAAACACAAGATAAAAAACATTTTCCTGTTTTTACTGTTTTCTGTGGCAAGGTCTTGCTAGGAAACCCTGGTGCTGGCTTGGCACGTACAATGTAGCTCAGGCTGGTCTTGAACTCACAGCCAGACACATGCCTTTCTAATGCTGTGACTACAGGCATGCAACACCATGCTTGTTGAATAACATTTTCTAAATTTTACTTATTACTACACAGGTGATATTATCTTATACAGTAAACATTATTCTTGAAAATTCCTTAAGTTCTAGAGCAACATAGCTTTGCATATACTGTAGATTTCTTAGCTAATCTATTACTAATTATCCTCTAACTCTGACATGAGTTAAGTCACTGGCTTTTATTTAGTAACTCTGTATAGTATCTTCAGCTCATCCACTGAGTACTAAGAGTTGCCTACAGTATGCAAGTCTCAAGTTTCTCACATAAATAAGCAGCACTACTCTGTGATACAGACAAGAGTGTCTACTTGACAGAACCCCCAAAACATTCTGGAAAATCACTGTGGAAATCAGACATTTTCTACCTAACCTCCCTCCCCTCCCGCCACCCCCAAAAAACTGGAAAGTAAATTCTTTGTTGTTAACTGAGGTTCATAATAAGGTTGGTATTTCTCTGTCTCAGGATCAACTGGGAATTTCATATTTCTTTATAGAGCTTTATTTTATCACATGCCCAGGCCTGGCTCAAGATCAAATGACTAGAGAGTATCTGAAGATACAATCCGTACATTTGTATTTCATTTCCCGTGGGCGATGGATTATGTCTTTTATCCGTCACTAGTAAGTACTATGTGTTTGTGGGTTTTGTTTCTCTTAGCAAGGGTCTCATTACGTAAGCCAGGCTGGTCTCATCCTCACAGGCTTCTGCTTTAGTGTTCTGGGTGCTGGAATTACGGCCTGCACCATCTAACCCAGCATTAAAGAATGACCACCAGTTCCGGTGTAGTGACTCTTCCTCATCAAATGCCTAGTGTACAATGCTGTACTTGTGTAGGCTGACGCTTAGTCTATATGGACTTGACAATAGGACCCTAATAAGGGAGCTGGAGAGATTGCTCTGTGCCTAAGAGTGCTTTCAGTTCAACCATGAGGGGCAGAGTTCGGTTCCAGCACCCACATCAAGAAGTTCATAACGAGTAACTCCAGCTCAAAGAGACATGATGCCCTCTTCTGGCCTCCATAGACACCTGAACTCACATCTGAACATATATTCAGACACACATATACACAAACAAAACAAAAGCAAGTCTTTTTTAAAAGACCCGAATAAATATAAAAATGATACAGAGACTATATTTAGCTCAAATTTCCTTAGAACTTGCTACCCAGAAGGGACTTGAGTTCAAACGCACTTTATCTTATACTTCTTAAATTATCTTATACTTCTTCAACAGGATCTAATACTTTTCTTAAAAAAGCTTCTTTATAAAACAATCTCAAAATATATGATGCACAGGACTGTTTGACAGTATTGTTTCATTTACTTGCACACATCGAGGCTTTGATATTTCATTTGGTGTTGATTTTATTTTCAACAAGGGAAATTAGTCATAACACTTGGAAAACTATTACACAGAACTGAGTAAAAAGAGAAAAAAGCAGGGTACTCTACTTCCTTTTCCTAAGCAAAGAGAAATTTCTCAAACTCTCGTATTATATGCACAGACAAGATTTTATAACAGACACCTTATAAAACTCAATTCCTTAGGAATAAGGTTATCATAAGGCAAGCAGGGAGTTTCCAAAATAATACAAATTCCCAAAGCAGGCAGTTTCCAGTTAACTGCCCAATACACACGTTGTTAGCCTGAGGGTTGGCTCTTGTGGGTTTTGGCAGAAGCCTAGTGATAAAGCTTGTAGAAATAGTATATTAAATTAAATTCCCCATCCATCAAGTCAAATCTTCAGGCAAAATATATATGCCTGAGGACTTGTCCCCTGCTCCCTTCTTATTCAATAAAAACCGACAGACTGTCATACTGATTTCATTTCTGTCATTCTTAGAATGTCCTACCTCTGGGATTTTTTTCAAAGAATTAAAAATACGAGTTTTTTTGTTTGTTTGTTTGTTTTTTACAAGATGAAATGAGTTCTGGAGAACAACTACTACAATGTTCTTAATATTTCTGAAACATACACTTAAAATCAGTTAAGATGCCTGGGCATTAGTGTTACATGCCTGTCACACCGTGCTCCGTACTCTCAGACAGGAGGATTGTTGTGAGTTTGAAGCTAGCCTGGCCTATACAGTAAGATCTCTTCCCCCAACCCCCAAAAATGAGGCTAGGAGGTCCTATTTTACCATCAAAAGGAAACTCCGGCCAGCTAAATGGCTCACGCCTTTAATCCCAGCACTCAGGAGGCAGAGGCAGGTGGATCTCTGAGTTCGAGACCAGCTTAATCTCCAGAACAAGTTTCGGGATGGCCAAGCCTACACAGAGAAACCATGTCTTGAAAAACAAACAATAAAGGAACGAAGGGAGAAAGGGAGAGAGAAATATTTTATTTTCTGATCTTAGAGTCTAGTCAGAAGGTTCAAGGTCTCTTAGTCAATTCATTTCGCTTTCCCTTGAAAACACATTTATTACCTTTGTTGCTATTGTTTTGCCAAGTATCCCCAGGCTGACCTCAAACTCTCAATCCTCCAACCCAGCCTCTCTAAAGCATTTTATTACTCTCTAGTACCAATTTTAACCCTTCCTCTCACCCCCAACCTACTGTCTCACCCTCCCTAAACCATAATTAATCTCTAGCACCAATTCCAGCCCTTCCTTTGAGCCTGATTCTAAGAGAGGAATCCCTGTTCTCTCCTAACATCACAGAAAGTAAGTTAACTGCAGATGAGCCAATGCTGACTCCCAGCAAACACAGCACAGCATCGAAAGCAGTGGCTCTCAGCTTTCCTAACACTGCGACACTTTAATACTGTTCCTCGTGCTGTGGTGACCGACCATAAAATTATTTCGTTGCCATTTCATAACTGTAATTTTGCTACTGTTATGAATCGTAATGTAAAGATCTGATATGCAGGGCATCAGATATGTGAACCCAAAGGGGCCGTGACCCACAGGCTAAGAGCCACTGTTCTAAGGCCTCTAATGTACGCATAGCCATTAAGTAACTGTGAACTTAGACTTACTATTGTGAGTTACCTGTGTATTCAAGTGGATGAATCAATACTACAACTCAGAGTCAAGCTTATTCATGGTCTTACTCACCACTATGTCTCAGAGCTGAAGAAATGGTCCTGAGGATAGGCAGCTGCCGCATACAGACCATGTAATGCCTCAGTGACAGAAAAGGTCTTGTTTTTTGTTTTGGTTATTTTCAAGACAGGGTTTCTCTGTGTAGCCCTGGCTGTCCTGGAACTCACTTTGTAGACCAGGCTGGCCTCGAACTCAGAAATTCGCCTGCCTCTGCCTCCCAAGTGCTGGGATTAAAGGCGTGCACCATCAACGCCCCGCTAGGTCTTTTATTTTTAACTTCAATATCCAATTTAACATCAAATGGTGTTCTGAAGGCTAAAGAGATGACTCAGTTGTCAAGAGCCCAAGACATGGGCTGGCGAGATGGCTCAGCAGTTAAGAGCACTGACTGCTCTTCTGAAGGTCCTGAGTTCAAATCCCAGCAACCACATGGTGGCTCACAACCACCCGAAATGAGATCTGACACCCTCTTCTGGTGTGTTTGAAGACAGCAACAGTGTACTTATTTATAATAATAAAGAAATCTTTGGGCCGGAGCGAGCGGAGCCGACTAGAGCAAGCAGAGGTCCTGAATTCAATTCCACAACCACATGGAGGCTCACAACCATCTGAACAGCTACAGTGTACTCACATACATAAAATAAATAAATCTTTAAAAAAAAAGTGCAATACATACTGTTCCTATAGAAGAGCGGAGTTCAGTTCCTAGCACCTATGTGGCTAGGGTAGAGAGTGGGGGTTGGAGAGTTGGGAAGGGTTACAACCGACTGGAACTCCAGTTCTAGGGAATCCAACAACCTGCTCTGAACTCTGCTGGTGCCTGTGCTCACACGCACAAACCTCTACCTACTACACACAAATATATATACATACATATTTTACAAATAAATCCCTTTAAAAGATGATGTTTTCAAAAGCAAGCAGGGTGAACTTCAATAGGATCATTGTGTAATTCCTTAATGACTAATAGGAACAAGTGAGTGCCAAGTCACTGGTACAGCAATATATGAAACCTTTCCTTACTGTTAGTTCTTTATTTTTAGTTTTCGGAGACAGGCTTTGCAATGTAGCCCTGGATATCCCTGAACTGCAGTCTTCCTGGCTCACCCTCTCTGGTCCTGGGATTACAGAGGCACAACACTATGTCAGCTTCATTACTATTTTTTAAAATTATATATTATGTGGTGTGTGTGTGTGTGTGTGTGTATGTGTGTGTGTGTATTCCACTGCATACATGTGTTAGATGAAAACATGTAAGACTTGGTTCTCTCTTTTCATCACGTGGGTCCCCAGTGCCCAAACTCAGGTCAGCAGGCTGTGACAGGAAGAGCCTAACCACTGAGCCATCTCACTGGCCCTTATTATTTGTAATGCTTTGAAAGAAGAATGGCTCAAAACAACACCAATAAGACATTATGTTATGATTCACTCCAATGCTCAAAACCTATAGTCAGTACACACTGTTTGGAAATGAATGCTGCACCTCTGGATCTTGATATTAATATTAACATCCAGACCCAAATGCTTCCTTAGAGCAATTCGGCAAATCTTCTATTTACACAGCTGTCTGGCTGCAGGGGAAAGCGAAGGTAGAAAGGACCACTGCTGTCTTACTGCTATAAACAGATTTGTCATCTGTTACACACAGGTGGCCGTGGCTCACGAGCACACTCTCTCTCTGGGCTATTCCACGAGGCCCCAAACAAAACCGTACAGGCATGAATGAGAATAGTGAGATGTTTATGCACACTATGATGGAAAGCTACTTTTAATTAACTCTCTTTTATTCCATGTACTACTCAGAATACTTCAAAAAATCTCCTCTATGAGCTCACACTTCAACCGCTGTATAAAAACAAGCAAAACCAAAGCAAACTCTTCCTCGGGACACCTGTCACTTAAAGGTGGTACAACAGCCCCCTAATAATAAATTAGGCCACCCTTCCCAACTACACTAGATCAGGCTAAAACTAACGCTCTGCTTCATTAGTAATTTTCCCCAAAGCTTTAATAAATTTCATTATTATGAAACCCCCCCCCACACACACACACACGACTAGCAAGGAAATGTATGTATAACTTCATATAATGGGCAGGAAAGAGAAACCTCAGTCCTCTTCCGTATCCCCCTAGATGTAACAAAAACTTACAATAAATCTCATCAAATCGGTGAGCAAAAAAGTAATGATTCTCAGCAAGCCATTCTTAAAAAAAAAAAAAAATCAACTCACTCAGCTAGACACAGGAAGTGTCTCTCTTTTAAATACCACAAAAATGCTGTGGATTTCCTTAATTGTAAAGTTGATAAGTATAAAAATAGCTAGCCTTGTTCTGGATTAATTTGAAGAAAACAATCGTAAACTTCCTGACTGAATTCTAGAAATTTTAATTATTAAGTTTTAAGTTTTTATTTTAAATTAATTATATTAATTCAGTCATTTTAAAAAGCTGAACGATGGCGAGGGTACAGAAACTTGGGCTGAAAACGATCCGTTGTTTAAATGGAACACATCCCAAAACTGAGAGAAACGTTTGTAAATAACTCAGTGCATGATGATCACGTGATGAATGCACATCACTTCAAAGAGAATAAAGGTCTCACTTTCTTATTGTTACTAATTTCTTGCCTGTTTGAAGTAATCCGGATTTTGCCTAGCAGTGTGACTCCTTCAAGGCTTTAGAAGTACAAATCAGAACATTTAGTGTGTGTGCTCTCCTGACAGTTTTCAAGTTGCAGGAATGTTAAACAAACGCCAAAAAAAGCAAAGAAAATTTAATCTGATACTTAAGTGCTAATTCTAGACCTAACTGAAGTGAAACTTACGCTCTTTTACTACAAAATCTCTCATCAAAGTTTCTTCTGATGTGGATAAAGATGCCTTTAATATATCCCATACCTTATTAAATTCTGGCTTTGAAAATGTGCTGTGTTCTTATAAAGAGACTGTCCCTTGGACACAAATTTGGAAGATTAGAAACTGTTCCTTAAAAAGGTCACAACACAATGAGCCAAAGTGCTTAAATTCACACAAAGGTAAGGAGAGGCTTTGTCATTTGGGTGAGTGGAAAGGAGGCAGACTGAAAATAGGGCTTTGTTTACACAGTCCAGGTACGAGGGGGGTGGGGGGGGGAGGAAGAAAGGAAGGAAGGAAGGAAGGAAGGAAGGAAGGAAGGAAGGAAGGAAGGAAGGAAGGAAGGAAGGAAGGAAAAGGTGAAGATGAGCAAAAAACAGGGAGGGGTAGGTGCAGGGGAGGGGGCAACTCGGTTTTGTTTTATTTTACCAACTAATAGTCCATACTCACTCAGGTAATAGGGCTCAAAACACCAGGGTGCAAACAGCTCTATCCAACCCTCCTTACAAGCGCGAAGAGTTTCAGTCAATAAATACTAGGTTTTCAAGCAACGCGGGCTAGTGGCGGAGTTTCTTCAACTCGCTGGAAAACTGTCCTAGCTTAGAATAACTGACTCCTCCACACCGGACTCCACGCTTCCCACACCGCGCACAGGCAGCGACAGCGCCTAAGTCACGGAACCCGAGCAAGCTCCGCGACGCCGTCCCATCACCTGGGCTCAGGGGTGGGGGACGCATCCCGGGGACCCCACAGCGGGCGCGGGCGACCGGCGCCAGTCCCGCACCGCCCACCCGCGGGGAACGCAGCGGGAGCCGGAGCCCGCCGGCGCCCGCCGCGACTACTCCCCAGCCCGGCGCGAGCGCAGCCACTTACCCGCGGCAGAAGTCATGACTGCCCCGCGCGGCTCACGCCCTCAGTCCATGGCTCCCGTTCAGTCCACACTCCCCAGAGTTTGAGCAGAAGACAAAAGTCCCCGCAGCGCCCACATTCCGTCCCGCACCGCCTGAGCGCCTCACAAAGGACGGACGCCGGCTCCCGCGACCCTCCGGCGGACCCGGGCGCTAGCGGCCAGCGACAGGGGGACGTGCACGAGCGCCGCTCCGCCGCGCTCCGGGACGATCGCCAGGCGCGCGCACGAGAGGAGATCGCAGCGGCTTCGCGGACGCGCGCCCCACCTCAACTTGAGAGAAAAATCCGCGCTCCAGGCGCCCCCTAGTAGTCAGGGGATGTAAAAGGCAGACAAAAGCCATAGCTCTCTCCAATAGGAGCTCTGGAACGCCCGCCCGCTCCCGCCCCTCCAGCCTACACGCTCACCCTCTTCTCCAATAAGCAGGTCGGAAAGGGGCGTGGGTCGCGATGCATGCCGGGAGTTGTAGTTTTCAGTGCCCCCGAGGTGGGCAGGAGCCGAAGCCTGGGTGCTGCCCGCCCTCCTGCCTTCATTTCCCATCGTGCTGAGGCGGGTGGTATGGCGGAGAAGGATGACACCGGAGTTTGACGAAGAGGTGGTTTTTGAGGTGAGGAGAAAATGGCGGGGAGTGTGGACCGTCTTTGTTTCCGAAGGACTAAAGGAAGAGCGAGAAGGCAAAGCGATTCAGAGGGGAGGGATAGGGTGACGGGCGCCTGCGGGCCTGGGTCCCCAATCCTCCGCTGTTTCGGGGCCTACTTGCTGCAGCCGCCTGACAGGTATAGCTCAGGGGATCCTGGCGTGGTTGGCCTCTGCCCCGAGCTCGCCCAGAATTCCCAGACCCGGCGCAATTGACCGGCCCTGGGCGGGAGCCTTGATCGGTTCTTACCCTATGGCTGCACCGCCCTGGACTGCGCCTCGTTGGGGCGGGGCCGAAACGTGCTGGATATTCTGTCTACTACTTAACCTCCTTCCCTTTTTATCTTTGATTTTTGCGGGCCTGTTAATCCATAAGTGCCTCCGGTCATCATCATCATCATAATCATCATCATCAAGGTGTGGCCTCTGGAATGCAGGCAGGCAGCAGGTGCCTTTCTATGTGGGGTTTAAGGTCTGTTAAGTGAGACCTGTGGCCAATGGTGTGAGCTCTGGCGTCTCAGCACCTAGGTTCCATTCTTTTGTCCTTGCTGTTGCGCTAAGTGTAGCCAGTTCTGAATGGAAGCTCTGGTCTGGATGTGAATGCTTTTGTGTTGGACTATTTTAAGATGTCTCTGCCATCTTGAATTTAAAAAATAAAGCCTAGTTAATGGCTTTAGTGCCATTTTTACCCCATCAGACAGGTCAATACCCACACCCTGGAACGTGTATGTGTATGTATTGAATATGTATGCCATACTTTCCCTCAGCCAACTAGATTTCAGGGAATTCATACAAGAGAAAGAGAAGAAATCCCCCGTGGTGTATAATGGGAGGGTGAGGTACGGTACAGAATGTGAAGTATTGAGATATCTAAAAACTGCCCGTGGAAGCATAATTTGGAACCCATTGTCCACTCATAGCACTTTAAAAAGCTACACACAGCAAGTGATACCCTAGGTAAATCTTCAGCTCTGAATGAAATTAGGAAGATTGATGGGAGAAAATGTACTCCAGGAAAAGGGTTTTATGTATGCCAAAGATCGGGGTGGGGTGACAATACTGAACGTGCAGCTTTAGGGGCTGGAGTATGGAGGGTTGCAAAGTGACTTAATATAGCTACAGTATCGAGGAGGGAAATATGACTGCTTTGCTATTATGAAGGGTCTAGATATGAGGACTTGAGTAGAGAGGACAAAGGCATACATTTTGGAAGTCAGAAAAATTAATACTGACTTGGATATTCATCTCTAATATGAAATTGAGGGAATGGCTACAGATTGAATGTGGGAGATAAAGAGGAGAAAAAAGTAGGTGGCTGAAATTTTTATTTTTTTACCCTGCTTTCTTTGGTTTCTGGACATAATAAGTGTGTTTTTGGTTTGCAGAGTTTTATTGGTCTGGGGATGTAGTTCAATGGGTAGAGCGCTTGGCTTGAATGCACAAGTCTCTTGGTTCAATTGGCAGCGCCACACAAACCTGATAGGGTGGTATACACGTGCCTGGGATTCCAGCACTCAAAAGGTGCTTTTAAGAGCATCATAAGAACTTCAAAGTATCAGCTACTTAGTGAGTTAGAGACTAGGGTGAGATAGGAGAGACCCTATCTTAGAAAACATTTTGTTACAAAAGATAAAAGCAAAAAAAAAAAAGATCTTGGAAGTTTCAAATGTGTGACTATGTTTGCATGGGGTTTTGTTTTGGTTTGGTTTGGTTTTCTAGTGTGAAAGATGTACCACAGAGTTTTGAATCTATTTTTATGTAAATTTAACTTTGTCATTAATCTTGTTCCCACTCATCCACTCCCTTTTCTTTTCGGAGATAGAAAGGGTCTTAGTATGGAATCCAAGCTGGTCTTGAACTTTGAACTCTCCCATCTTAGCCTCCTGGTATTATAGGTGTATCCCATCATGTCCCACAATAATATAAACATTATGTTTCTTAGATTTACATTTATAGATTTATTAAGCATTTAAAAATTTGGTGCTAGGGGTTGAACTCATGGCTTCCCCATGCTTAATAAGTACTCTCAGCCTAGCTTCTTAAAAATTGATTTACATGAATTCTCCTTCTGTTTTCTTTTCTGTTGGTCAGTGCATTGCTTTTATGTTTTATTATTTTATGTGCATGGATAGTTTGCCTGCATGGATGTCTATGCACCACATGTGTGCTTGGTGCTCTTGGAGACTAGAAGAGTGTGTGAGATCCCCTGTAACTAGAGTTATAAACAGTTGTGAGCCTACATGTGGGTGCTGGTGACTGAACCCCCCAGCCCCCGTCCTCTGGAAGAGCAATCAATGCTCTTAACATCTCGTTAGCCTCTGCATGAATTATTCATCTACTGCTTTGCCATTATCATATGTGTAGACTTACTGTTCCAGCTCTCTGCTTAACTTTTTGATTATTGTCACACGAGAGTATACATAAGGCATATACACATACCAAGAGCGTACACAACGATGGGTGTGCGAATAATAAGTGGAACATCACTAACACCACTGCCTCCTTCCTGCTGTTTGTCAGTTTCTGGTTCCCACCCTAAGGATAAGTACTACTCAGAACTGTAATGACTAACCCAGATTAGTTTCATCTGCTCTTACTGTCTGTACACTGTCAGGCATCACTTACATACTTTCTTTTTCTTTTTCCTTGCTGCTTTGTGACATTCATTTATATAATTACCTATGCATTTTTTTGATACAGTATTCCATGTGACTATATGGCTCTTTTTAATCAGGTCTTCTGAGGGATGTACATTAGGTAGTTTCTGCTTTGAAATTGTTGTAAATAGTATTACTGAGGACTTTTCTTTATTACTATTATTAATAATATATGTATGAGTACATTGCCTCTATCTTCAGACACACCAGAAGAGAGCATCAAATCCCATTACAGGTGGTTGTGAGCCACCATGTGGTTGCTGGGAATTGAACTCAAGACCTCTGAAGAACAGTCAGTGCTCTTAACCTCTGAGCCAATGTGCGGTTTTGGTAAGCATATTTTTTTTGTTGGGTATATACTTAGAACTGAAAATGCTAAATTATAGAAAAGAGATGTATTTGCCTTACATAGATACTCTAAAGCAGTTATGGACACTCCTGTCAGCAGCATGTAAGAGGTCTCCTTATACCATATCCTCACCAGCACTCTTTCAGCTTTTGTATCCGTCTGATAGATGTGTATTGTTACTTTTGTGTGTTTTTCATTTCTGTATCGTCAGTATGGAACTTAAGATGACCACTGTGAGTCTTTATATTGGTTTTTCTCTTACTATTAAAAAAAACTGTGTACAAAGGTACAATTCCTTCATTATATATCTACCCGACATCTCTTAGGGTATATGTATGTGGCTTCTGCACATTTTTAAAAGTAAATTTTTATTACATGTGTGTGTGTGTGTGTGTGTATGTGTGTGTGTGTATGTCAGAAGCCAATTTGCAAGTGTTGATTCTCAGCTTCTACCATGTAGGACCTGAAGTCAAATTCATGACGTGGCAGCAAGTCCCTTTGTCCACTGAGCCATCTCAGTGGCAGCTTCTGTACTCTTAACAGTTCATTGCAAAGAATACAGTCTCCTAAATTCATTCAAATCCACTTGATCTTTTTTTCTTGTATGTATGGATAATGCTCCAAGGAAATACTCGTGTAACCCTAAAATCACAAAGATGTTTTCTCTAAAAGTTTTGGCCTTTTGCAATTGATCTGCTATTTTTTCCCCAATATGCATATCTGGTTGGCCTGGCATCATCATTTCCCCCACTAAAATGTGTTGCCTGTGTTATAAATTGGAGCACCACCTTGTTTTATTGAGACAGGCCCCATTACGTAGTCCTGGCTGGCCTGGAACTCACTATGTAGAATAGTTCAGACTCACAGAAGTGGTATCCTTGCCTCCTGAAAGCTGGGACCACTACTTCCCCCTCCCCACCCCTTCCCTTCTGAAGGCAGACTATCACTCTGTAAGCCAGGCTTTCCTCAATACTTGTGATCCTCCTGCCTCAGTCTCCAAAGTGGATGACAGTCATGTGCTGTCACCACCGGGCAGGTTTTTGCTTTGTTTTCCCCTGTGTCATAGGATTTTCCTTAGCATGCCTTCGGGTTCTTGACTCACTGTCCCATATGACTTCTGAAACGATGACCTTGAGAATTTCAGCCTTTAACAAACCTAGGGAAATTTTGTTTGCGATCACATTAAATCCGTAGATTAGTTTTGGGAAATCTGACACCTTTGTAATATTGACTCTTCTAATCCAAAACATGTATTTCCTGCCTTGTGCTCTTGTTGCTTCACATTGCATCAGGATCTTTGTCCAGACTGCGTATATTTTCTACTGCCAGTGTATGATCGCCTTCTCTAAGCAGTCTCTTCTGTTGTGACCTGAAACTGATTTTAAAAATTGAGAATTATCTCTTCCTTGAAACTAGAGCTAAGTTGGCCAAAAGAAGAGTGAATTTATGTTGTGGTAAGTATTTAACCACAATTGGGTGATGGGTCATTATGTTCCAGATAAAAACACAAAACCTTTCTATTTATAGTAAGCTTTAAAGTACTAGATATCTACCTTCTATGCTATTATGTCTGCTTCCCTGCCAGTGACCCCAAGATATGACACTATGTTCCACCTGGGCTGCTCTTACTCCAACTGGCCAGCCCTTATGGGTAGTTCTCATGAGCCCTTACCCCATAGTGTCTTCTCTCCTTTCCACCTTCTCTCTCTCTTCTCTCCTCTCCTCTCCTCTCCTCTCCTCAGACCCCAAGCCTGGGAACCAAAACTTCAAACCAATAGTTTTAAATTAAGGAGCAAGGTCACATACCATCACTTGGTGAACATGAGGATTCTCCCATCCCTGAGGTCATCCCAGAAGTAACCAGAGCTTGGGGGCCAGTATTAGCTTTACAATACATCACAAAAGACCAGATCTCAGCAAATACATTCTATCAGTCTGTTTGTTTTATAGTGATAATTTTATACTTTGATTTTTTTTCTTTTGAGAGATATTATAGTAGAAAAGAATAGATTCTGAAGCAGGAAGTTCTATTTCAGCTATATATTAGCTAATGTGACTTTGAGCAAGTCACTTATCTCAGCTTCAAGTTTCTCAATAGTCTATCGAAATAATAAAAATCTACCTTGGAGAGTAATGGTAAATATGAAGTGATTGACTATAACAATTGCTTAGACCTGCCCCATCATAAGCATTCAGCAGGTATTATTAGAATTTTCTAGCTAATTGTCCTATATCCAGGTTAGCACTTTTCCTCCCTTTGTTATTTTGAGACAGTTTAAGTATGTGTGTAGCTCAGGTTGACTTGAACTGGTGGTATTCCTCCTGCCTCTGCCTCATGCCATGATTACATGTGTGCATCACCACATCCAACTGTCTGTCTGTCTGTCTGTTTTGAGACAGGGTCTCACTGCTATCCCCTGGCTGGCCTAGAAGCTGTCATATAGGCCTAGGCTGGCCCCAGACTTACAAACTTACCCTGCCATCTCTGCTTCCCTCCCAGTGATGCACTGAAAGGCATACACTACCGTGACCAGCCAGCTTTTCTTATTAAGAGTAGTTCCTTAGTTTTTAAGTCTCATTTATGAGACTAGACTATGCAGAACTTATGTTTATGCCTTTTCTTTTTATACTCCATAGATAATCTCAGCTTATCATATAGACAAAGTTACTGGTTTAGTTTGATCAGTTAAATATAATCTGTAATATCTATATCTATCTATCTATCTATCTATTTATTTTTGAGACAGAGTTTCTCTGTATACCCTGACTGTCCTGGAACTCACTTTGTAGACCAGGCTGGCCTCAGACTCACAGAGATGCACTTGCCTCTGCCTTCCAAGTACACCACCATCAGGCTTCTTTTTTATATTCTATAGATTTCCAGCTTTGCAGATAGACTGTTCAAAGAATTGGTTATTGGCTTTCTTTGACAGGAAGTTATGATATTCCATAGACTTAAAGGCTAAGGGAAGAAAGTATTTCTGGAATACAGTCAAAGTTCAAATTAAAAGGGAAGAAAATACCCAAAGGAGTTGTGGTTTTAGGTAGAGGAATGCAGTCAACTACTGCTCTGTAGGTTTTCCTACTGACTAAATCCAGCTGGGATGGAGACAGTAAAGGAATACAGGTTGATATCGATCAAAACAGTTAGGGTTAGAATTACAAGTCTGAGAGACTCATGGAGAAAAATAGTCACCCATGACGCACATCCCTTACCCATACTAAACTAAGTCATGGGCTAAAGAAGAATTAAGATGGTAATCACAAAACTGAGGTGAACTACCCTTCATAATTCATGAAATACAGGCAAAGCAATACTCATAGGACGATTTATAGTCTTACAAGTTATTTCCAGAATTCAGGGGGTTAACTCACGAAGCTGAGGAAAACCAAGCCGAATAAACGTAAGGAATCTATGCAATTCTGTAAAGTAGCAGAATTTTTAAATGTGTAGAAAGCTTACATTTTTTCAAAGAATTAAAAATTGCCCAGCTATGGTGGTACACACCTTTAATCCCATCATTCGGGAGGCAGATCTCTGAGTTCGAGGCTAGCCTGGTCTACAGAGCAAGTTCTGGGACAGCCAGGGCTACACAGAGAAACCCTGTCTCGAAAAGGAAAACTAAATAAATACATGACTTAATTAATTAATAATAAAGAGCAATAAGAGAAGTGGCACAACTTAACATTGTATGCTCTGGTTAGTTTAGAATGATAATCATTGCCGTACCGCCTCTGACCTGCCAGCTCCTGAGTGACGGCACAGAGATGTATTGCCCTTTATTATAGCTTAGGCCTTAGTCGGCCACCTTCCAGCTAGCTCTAACCTGAGTCATTCTAGTCCACGTCTGACTTGTGGCCTGTTACCTCTCGTTCAGTCCTGGCATCTGTTCTTTCCATCTCTGCGCCACAGGGACAAAATCCCTGTGCCTGATTCTTCTCCAGAGTTCCTGTCTCTGCCCAGAAGTCTCACCTTTCCTCTCCTGCTCAGCTACTGGCTATCAGCTCTTTATTGAGCCAATCAGAAGGTATATATTTATGAAATATCAGGCAGGTGATGAGCCATAACATAACAATAACAAAGCCTGCCCAGGACTCAGCTCTCGGCTGTACAGAAGTCAACATTTGAATAATACAAAGACAACCTTTATACAGTGCACAAAAAGATTACCCAACAAGTAATCCTGTCAGTTGCCTCAGTGGCACGCCTGTTGCTTCTTCATGATTTTACCTGCAGTAATAAATTCACTTGAATAGGAGACAGTAAACATCAGAGAAAGCTGTGGCCATCGGGCTGTTGTGCAAAAATTCAAAAGAGCAGAAAGGCCAAACCTTAAACCTTAAAGAAGATTCATCCCTTTATCAGTCCAGATGTTATAGGCCCACAGCATCTGCAATCTTTAGGATTCTGTACAGTATTATCTTCTAACCAGTGACCTGTTAGCATATAACTATGACTTTTAAAAACATCTAGCAAAATAGTAGTTAGGCTTTTGTCTCCTCCAAACAAGTTACTCTTTTACAGATATTTAATTTTGGATCATTAGGCTTCTTTTAATACATTGTCATAAAATACATAAAAATGTTAGGTAAGATTTTCTGCAAAGGCAGTATTCAAATTTTGAACTGTAGGCTTCATTGGTTGTCCAGAACATATTACGGCACTACCAATGAATTCAAAAGCAATGAGCTATGCACCCATATTGAATACACAGCCAACAAGTTAAAAGGTTTTTCCCAGGACACTGCAAGCCTAGTCAATGTTAACTCAGCCACCACTGGCCATGAGTCTGTTCTACAGTGTGTTCAGCTTTTAAGACTCTGTGCAACTACAGGGTCTCCAAGGAAAAACCAATCCAGGTCTCAAAGCATATGTGAGCTACCCATGGTTTTGGGATTCCTCAGACCCCAAACACTACCAGGAGCCCCTCACCCAGGACTCAGGCCAGCTCACGGAGGCTGTGCACAGTTCCTAGTTAAACTCTTCTGAGCAGAAAACTGACACCTGTTTCCTGCCAGCTATGATTTGACTCTCACTCAGCCAGTGCATTGTATTCAGATTGTGCTAAGTAGCCCTGTTTGTAGATACTCAGTCCTGGAACAGTGAAACAAAATTCCCAGAAAAGAAAAGCTACACAGGTGCCAAGCATTCTACAAGGCCAACTGACTGGACTTGAATCTTACAGGTTGGAAGCCAAATTTTCTTGGGCTGTCTTTGTCCCTCTAGATAACCATTTATTGCCCACCTCTGTGTGACATCCTTGTGATTAATAGATAAATCTATTGGGAGTGTTTAAACAGACCCCTAGCTTCCACCAACTCAAAGGCCAAGAATGGCATCAGTTAGTATCTGAGGCCAGGAGCAGAAATTGGGATCAAGAATGCCCATTATTCTGTTACTGTAAGCACTTCATGAAACTATTGCTATGCTGGAACCCAGTGTTTGGGGTAACCTGGATCCATGTTCTCCTGCCACCATCCCTGGTATTTGGTTCCAGAATAAACTGCCTCTTTTTATGTGATGTATGGGTATGTATGTAGATCTATATATGCAAGCATTCATGTGTATTAATTCAGGTGTGCATCCTGCCACAACATAGGTCAGAGGACAAATTGGTTATAGGTTCTTACCTTCCCCCTTGTTTGAGGCAAAAGTATCTCATTGTTCAATACTGTGGATGCCAGGCTAGCTAGTCCATGAGCCTCGGGAGTCTCTTGTCTCTTCCTTCCATCTCTCCATCTCTTAAACTACAAGCATGAGATACTATACCTAGTTTATATGATGAATTCTCAGGATTTGAAATTATGGTCGTCAGCCTTATGTGGGATAGCTTTACCCACTGAGCCATCCCACCAGCCCCAAAATAAACGATCTTTTAACCCCCTTTGAAATGAGAAATGTGTGAGAGAGATTGCAATGAGTCAATCTATACCCAAAAGGAAATTTTATGTTAGAAATCAGCAGTTAACTCATTGTACAGATCACTGTTGCAGTCCTCATAAAACAAAGAACCCTTGTGCATAACGAAGCAGAGAACGGCATGGTGGTGCAAGCCTGCAATGCCTACCTCGAGGGACTCAGACAGGAGGATTGCACATTTGAGATGAGCATGAACTTTGTAGTGGAACCATATCTCAAAAAAAAAAAAAAAAAAACAAGAGAGGGAGAGAATGTGAACCCCTGCTCTCCTTCCACCTGCCAGATCTCTGACAGATGCCCCCAACTTGGAGAATTCAAATTTATATCCAGGTTAGCAGCAAGATTAGTCAGTGTCAAGTGTAGCTTACCCATGTCTATGATCCAAGAGGTATGCTGCATATGAGAGGTACGCCGGAGGCTCAGTAAGTCAGACTACTACATCAGCCAGAGGCCCAGCCTCTGCTCCCCTGGGAAAGCTTGTCAGTGTTTTACATGTATTTGGTGTAATACTGCAGAGTCGGAAGTCGGAAGTCCAGCTCATACATGTCACGGACTTTCCCAGAGAGGCTCATACCACACGAAAATAAAAAAGGGTTAGTTTTGAACGGCATCCCAAGAATATCCTTTTAAAAAACTTTTTATTGATTCTTTGTGAGTTTCACACCATGCACCCTAATCCCACTCATCTCCCCGTCCCTCCCCCCAAAATAAAAAGCACACAAACACAAAACAAAACAGAGAACATGTCATCGTGGAAGCTGTAGTGTGTCACAGTGTACCCCACAGTATATCCCTCTGTCCACACATCTTGACTTGCAGATGTTCATTGCAATGAGTCATTGGTTTGGTTGGAGGTCTCTGGCTTCTGTGACACCCTCATTATCGGATCTCACCAGGACTCTTCCAGGTGTCCTGTTGCTGCCTCGTGCCATGGAGACCCTGCAGCTTTGAATCAGCAGGACCGGCCCTCTCATGCATTCCAACAGTTCACAGATAATACAGATTTTGGGTTGTGCCAACTCAAAGCCATGCATCTGGGTGGCAGCTGAGCTGGTCAGCCCCCCGGCTCTCCCTTATCTGCCGCACAGTGTGAGCTCTCCAGTGCTGCTCTGGCTAGGCCATCCAAAGACAAGAGGCAGGGTCAGTTCTTCCCCTCTTGTGCCCTTGGGGTGGCTTACCCACAACCCAGCCTCCTGGGTCAGCTTTCTTCCAACCTCCCCCATCACTCACACCCTTTGGGCTAGCTCGCCCAGTCCTTCGCCATCAGGACCAGTTCCACTGTGTTGCCCAGGTGAGGGTCAGGGCCAGTTCTCCCTAGTGTTTCAGCCGGTGAGAGGCAGGGATAGCTGTACTGCTCTCGTGACTTCAAGGCCAGCTCGAACTACCACAGGTGTGGGCTGTGGTGCTCACCTACACCCTCCACCAGGGCCCAGCCTTACTGTGCTGCCCAGGCAAAGTGCTTGGCCCGCTCTCCTGATTTGGGGGGGGGGGGGGCACGACGGCAGGGCCAGCTCATCTACTCTCATGAGCCTTTGGCTGCTAACCTTTTTACCTCTTAATCCATTTTAACTCTTAAGGTATCTTTCTAAAATTTAGTTTTTTATTATTTTTTAATTATGTGCATAGGTGTGGTATGGGCTTGGGGGTGGGGGGGGGGCAGAGACCAGAGGCATTGGATCCCCTGGGAGTGATTGTGAGCTACCTGGCAGTGCTGGAGACCAAACTCAGGTCCTTTAGAGGAACAAGGAAACTCAACCCTTGCCACCTTGTCACTCTAGTCTCAAGGTATCTTGTTCTAATTTACATGTCCTGGTTATTAGTGAATTTTACTGTAAATTCAGTCATCCCTGGCTCAGCTGTGAGTCTTCATAATCTGAAAGATGGTGTAAAACAGGCACTGAAGAAGGAAGGGTGGGAACAGGAGACTTCTCAGGCCTGTCTCCCAATCCTCTGCATCTTCAGTCCATCGGGGCCACATTCCAGTGTACCTCCACAGTTAGTACCTTACAGTGGGGCCTCCTTCTTCTCTAAGGGGCTTTGTTTTCGTAAGTCATATATTGAACATAGCAGGGTCTCCTGTGTAGTCCTGCCTGGCCTTAAGCTCACAAAGATCCTCCTGCCTTTGCCTCCCTAGTACTGAGACTAAAGGCATGAGCCACCATGCCCAGCGTTAACATTATTTGTTTTAAACAGAACCTTCTTCCAGCCATTCTACCACTAAGGGCAGGGAGTTTAGGGTCTCACTGGACCTAACCTAAGGACAGTCTTCAGCCACTCAGTGACAGCCACAGAGCCCAATTTAAAAGACGCTGTGGTGGAGAACTTGCTTAGCATATATAGGCCTTATATCCAGTCCTCAGGACCAGAAAGAAAAGGAAAAATACTTAGAAAATGATGGTAAGGCGTCATCTGACAGGAGTAAGATGCAAAATAAATACTGAAATACCAAGGTGGTTGGTACTACATCATTAACTAAGATAGAGAGATAGCATTCTCTGGTCACATTAGAAATGCATTAAAGTTCTGATTTTAGTCTGTCTTGATTTCTCACTTTTCTTTTAAGACAGGATCTTGCTCACTGTATACCCTAGGCTGGCCTTGAACTTGAGATCCTCTTGTCTCAGCCTCCCACATCCTGGGTTTACAGGGGTACACCACCATACCAGGCTCACGTTTTCACACGGTAATTTCATTGCAGAAAGTTTGAGCGATTACATTTACTGTCAAACCCGCCTTCTCCTCCATAGGAAAACAAGACCTTTACACCCAAGAGACCAGTTTTAGCCCGGGTTATCCGTAAACTTGTGGTCCTCTGGCCTCAGCCTCCTGAGTGCTGGGATTGTTGGCATGTTCGGTTTGAGGAACCTTTTGTACTACCATCTCAGCTTTACTCTTGGGAATCTAATTGTCTAGTTGACTCTTTACTGTCAAAGGCTTTTCTGTGTTTGTTGACTTTCTTCTTCCTTTTTTTATTCTTGACTGAAAAGATCCTTTTTCATCTTGTAATCTTGATCTTTCTCTCACCTACATCTTTAATGCTTCACATGGATTATAAAAGGTTCACTCTTTATTGGCAGCAGTCCCATTTGTCCCCAACTGAATGAAAGAGAATGAGGTGTCCTCCCACATTACATGTGTGAGGCCATTTAGAAACCCCTCCCTTACTGGAGGAAAGCTGCTCTCCTCACAGTTTTAAAGGCTCTTTTCCGAGTTTAAAGAACAAAGGGCATTGCACAGGGTGACTGGGACTTCCTCCCTGCATCCATTGCGGCTCTGAGTAACGACTGATGGAAGAAACTGCATGCATGTCGTTGGGCATTTGCTGATAGAGTTTGCTATCGGGAAGAATTAGACGTAACATTTCAGTTTATAGAACATAGAACCCTAAATCCTGTTGTTATTTAAAAAAAAAATGTAGCTTCAAATAGTAGCTGAGAGGGTTGGCACCGTTGTTACTTTTACCACTGTTAATAAAGGACTATCAGTGCTCTTAAGTCACAACGTCATAAAGGTAGGCCACTGAAACTAACTTAGCTTATCACCAGTTATGAATTATAAATTATAAAGATTAATGTTGGAGAGCAAGTCTATCTTTTCCCTGTTTGCTTCTATGATTTTTTTTTTTACTTCATTACATATCCTCTGGGCTCAAATAGAGATGTATTGATTTATTTTTAAAATTTAGACATTTGAGAAAAGTAACCAGTTTTTTAGGGTTTGTGATCCTGTCGATACACCCGATGGTCGGTCGGGTGAGTGTTCCCTAAGCACTTTACCACTGGGCTGTACTCCAGCCCTTTTCTATATCCGTACCTTCTGTTAATATGTGAGCCCATTGTCTGGAGCTAGGATGCATGAGGTGTTCACGTTTGGGGGTTTGTTCTTACACAGGCTTTCACTGTGCTGCCTCAAAGTCCTGGGTTCAAGGGCTCTACCTGCCTCAGTAGCTCAGACTGTCTCTAGGCTTGTGCCACACACACTCCTGGGCTTGCCTGCATTATTTTTATGACTGCCTTGGTACTTCATGCACTTAACTTTACATTTTTCCATTTTTTACAAAGTGGGGTTGAAAGAATCTGGCTTCAGAAGCTGACTCACATTCATTAGCAAGATTCGGAATGAATCACGTATTTGTCTAGTGCACATCTCTCAGTTATAGTAAGATCGCCCTCCATGCCAGGTGATTCTTTAGGACAAAATATTTCTTTCTTCTGTTCTAAGAGATCTGCAGCTGTCTGGTGGATTGAATAAATGCGATTGGGCTTTTAGAAACTTGTATTAACTAGGAACGACATGAAGAGAGTCTACCAATGGTTTAGGCTGGAGCCCTGGTTTTAATCCTAGTTCTCTCTAGCTTTGTTCCAAGTGTTTCCCCAAATCCCCAGAAGTAAAACTGCCTTAAGGATTTAGGAGTGAAAAGGTCCAAGCTACAGGTAGTGTATTAATAAGACTTTTGTCTCTGGACTCTGAGTATTGCCTCTAGTATCCATTGAGACGCCGCCATGGTACTAAAGCCACCACAGAAAAGCAACGCAAAGTGTCCACTAGCTTTAATTTGAAATAAGATATTTAAATATGCATTGCAATTCAGTGGAGTTGGTGCAATCAGTATCACCATCTATAGGGGAATCATCCTGGCTGACCCACAACCTTTAATTTCATGTATTTTAAGACCTTTATTGAAAATGGACTTTCTACTTCAGCATATCTTGCTTTGCTTTAGTGGTTGGTTTATTTGTCTGTTTGTTTGGTGACAGGCTAGCCTTGAACTCTACATACTTATCTAAGAAAGTCTTATAACTCCTGGTCTTTCTGCCTCCTCTACCCACAAAGTGCTGTGGTGTGGGTTTTAGGCAAGGCGTGCACCTCTGTTCCTAGTGTCTCTGGCTTTCTAAGAAGGAATAGTCATTTTGAGAGAAAGGTTTCGTTCATCTCTTTAAGAACCACAGAGTGGGCCTAAAAACCTCAGGCAGGGCTGGCAAGATGACTTGTGGGGAAGACACTAGCTGCCAAGCCCAGCGACCTGAGTTTGATTGCACATGATGGAAGTTGAAATGGACTCCCAGAAGTTGTCTCTGACCACCACATACACACCATGACACTCACATGCCCACCAGTCACCACTCCTCCCAAAAAATAGATAAATAAAAGAATACAGAGAATCTCTTTTGTGCTTTTTTTGGATATTGTTTGTATGTATTTGTGTTAGTTTTTCAAATTTGGAGTAGGCAAAGAAAGAGAGTATAAAGTTGATATGATCTCTTAACATCCAGACTTCATTTTTAAGATATTTGCATGTTCTTCTCACATGTTAGATTGAGTATGTTTGACGTTTTGGCCTTTTAAAAAGAAAGATCTACTGAAAATGATAGCTGTAAGTGCCTGCCCACGCACATCGCACCGCTCAGGCAGATTTCTAATGCTATGAAAGTGCAATACTGTCAAGACCAGGGAAGACTCAGCAGCTCACCCTTGCTAGTGTCTTTCCTCTTGGTTAAGAACAATTCTCTGCTGACTGTTACTTTCAGTTGGTTAATCTATAAGCCACAAAAGATCAACTTTCTCTTTCCTGATGAGTTTTATGATTTTTTTATTTTATTTTTGATTTAGATAGTATTGTCTTAACATTTTTACTATGCACAAAGGACTAAAAATACTCCTTTAAAAACTTTCTGCCCATAGTATCTCGCGTAAGATTAATGGGATGATACTCGTTTCAGTGAGAATGTTTAGAAGCCGGCAGCCAGGCTGTATGAATCTGTGGCTTGCCTGCTCTACTGGCATATAGATGAATTTGAAATGTATACTAGTGTTAGTTAACATCCTTTGAAGGCGTTTTCAAGTCCCCTGCTCGGAGTTGCTGAGTAAGAGCACTAAAAAGATGGTCAGGTTTTTTTCAAAGCACTGCTCCTGATAGAAAACTGCTTAGTAATGACAGACACGCCCTCCAGTCCAGTGGCCATTTTGTACTGTAGCTCTGGAGAAACAAGTGGGAGCCATAGAAAGCAGTCTGCGGCAGGAAGAATATGGACAAGAGGCAGAACATTTTTCAGTGAGGAAACTGGAGAGCTTAAAACTATGCTGTCTGTGAGTAGTTTAGTTGGACTATTTTTTATGTGCCCTTTTAATATTTTTAAATTTTGCCATTAGGTTTTGTCTCTGTTGATGTTAGAGAGCAATTAAGTGCTTTGATTTGGGGCTTTTGGGATAAGTGGTATTTTAGAAATTATGCTAAAATATGTAATAACAACAAATATCTCCTATTGTTTTAAATTTTTAATCTTGCAGGATACTAGCCTATGATATTTCCAAGTGCTTTAAGAGTTGAAAGGCAGTGTGTAGTTCATTTTAGATTATACTTTACAGTCATTTACTGGGTTAGAGACAAGCAAATAGACACTGGTTTCTACAGGGAAAGAAACATTTTCATTGTTGATTTTGATCTGAGTTTTGACTCTTTAAGTGAAGTCCTCATTTAATCCAGAAACTGATTGCATGACTTGATAGCGATAGTCTTGGTGTGCTCGTGACAGTCTCCTCAGCACATTCTATGCATTCTGAAGTTAGCCTGGCAGAAATGTGGAAATCATACCAAATGAAGGCATTTCCTTTTTCATTGTTAACAGCCCCTCCCCCGAATATCCATTTTGTATGTTATGTCTGTCATATTTAGACTGATGGCTTGCCTGCTTTTTAAGAAAGTGCTTCACCATGTTACCTCAGCTGGTGTCAAACCCTGGGCTTGAGTGATCTCCCACCACCACGCCTGACTTTACATCCGGGTGATCACTTACAGTCAAAGAGAAGTCTTTTTACTTCTGAAAATATATGACTGACTGACTTTGGACCACATATAAGTTAATATGCATTTGAAAAGAAAAAATCGTAATTTGGTGTCTTCCGTAATGAGACTAGAAATGGTTTGTGGGCCTCTGAACCCGGATGAGCATAGATTCATGTAGGTGGGAAGTCTGCATAACAGAGTTCCTTCCCAAATGTTACAGCTGCAGGTCTCTATGCCAATGTTCTGTTCCTCACACTGCAGTAGTAGAGGCTAGGGTGATGGCTTTCCTGTTCATTTTGTATTTAATATAGACTGGCAAGCCCTAGTAACTAACATCTGACAATAGTTAGCATTTTACCAGATCCAACAATGTGGCTTAAATATAGTACTGATACTTTAAATAAAGACATATGTAATACATTAAATCATTAGTTTTATATGGAAGACAGCACATTTGCTAAAGTGACACATAATTGGATACTGATACCTTTTTATCAGTAAGGCTTATGCTGGGTGCATTGTTTTCAAGAATTACATGAATGTATTATATGTAATATGAAATATAACATTATATTATTAAGTCAAATGATACAGGAATATCACAGCTTGATACCTAGGACTGGAAGTGGTAGGTCAGTGGGTGTATATGTTTATACTTTCCTCCCTTACAGTGTATAAAGGTACCTGATTCCCACACCCTTGCCTGTGATATATGTTACCGGGTTTCTTTTTTGTTGTTTAGGTTTAGTTATTTGATTTTACGTTTGTGAATGTTTTCCCTGCATGTATGTCTATGCTCTATGTGCATGTCTGGTGCCCATTGAAATCAGAAGGTGGCTTGTAAGCTGCCATGAAGGTGCTTTCAAACCAAATCCAGGTCCTCTGCTAGAGCAACAAGTGCCTTTAACCACGGAGACGTCGCTCCAGCCAGTTGTCTATACTTGTGTCTGATATAGGTCTGCCACTATATTTGCTTTCTAAAAAATTCAATCTATATATTCAGTAGGTTAACTCTCCCAGTGGCTAGTATTTAAGGCTGTGTAATTCACATTGGCTATCTATAACTCAGTCTCCTCCCCAGCCCTTGGGTTTTCTAGTTAGGATCTCTCTGTGGAGCTTATTCTGGCCCTAAAATCTAGAGCCTTCCCCTTATGTCTCTTGACACTCATGTGCTATTTATTTCATGTGGCTCAGGTTTGCTTCTAACTTGCTGTTTCCTCTTCTAACTGTTGCTTTGCCGCTGTTTTGTGTTTCAGTAAACATCACCATTCTTTCAACATGGAATTGTTGGAACCAGAAATGTAGCTACCATCCCTGTTCCCCTATTGTCAGTCACCTTCAGCCACAACCTCACGCTTTCACCTCCCACATGTTGGGATTACAGGCATGTAAAAACTACCGAGGTTTACTCTGATTTTAAACACTCATTAATTTTTTTCACCCGACAGTAGGAGGCTGGCTAGGTGATGACACAGGAATAAAGTGCCATGGGGACACCTAATAAATAGAATATTAATCCTGATACAGAAAGATCTTCGCAGTGTAGTAAGTGAAGAGAGCCAGGTGCAGAAAAATGAAGCGCATTCCATTTTGTATAAACATTTCAAAAGCATTCATACATACTACATTTTAAGGAAAGGCTTCCCAAGGTAAAGAAGGTCTATTTCCTTTTGAAAGATAAAGGCTTAAGTACGAAGGGTTGGCTAAAAGGTTATTTCTCATTTTACGTCTTTTGGTTAAATTTTTAATTTGAAAGTAGCAAAGTAGCAAAACAAATACATAGGGATAAGAGAATGAGCTTGGTTTCCTTTTATAGATAAAATAAATCACCTTTTTGCTACATATCCACAGAAAGAAGTTAACAGTAGAAAGCTACCAAAGTCTCTATAGTACCTGATGGACAGTAAGTTTTAAGAAACATTAGGCTAATGCTGACTGCATAGATGGCAGCTGATCTTCCTACTGGAATGTCGTCAGCAGCCAGTCATGAGCAAGACAGAGCTGTAGGATACCTGAGGGACACTGGGCCCTGTAACACAGTGGGCTGTGACGTAGCTGAGAGACAGAGCAACTGGCAGGTCTCCTAACACAGTGACCTCCATGACCAGTGGCATCGGAATAGTGAGTTGTGATTCAGAGAGCATCGTAAAACTTTTGACAACAGTAAACGTTTCTGAAGGCTTAATGACCAAAAATTTAATAGAAGTTAAATCTGTAATGAACCCAAGGTGTTTCTGTCAGTGTCTGCCCACGCAGTATCTGTTATGTAGCCTGAGCATTCTGAGCACTGAGCATGCGCACTGCGCACTGCACGTACCACCACCTCGCATAAGGACAGCACTGGTGGAAGTGCCTCCACTCAGCTTTTTGTTACTGTGTGTTAGGAATTGCAGTGGTTGGTTGGTTGGTTGTTGGTTTGTTTGTTTTGGGAAGATTTCTGACCCTGTATACATGTAATGGTTTAATTGTGAAAAAGTTCTGAATGTTTTATAATCATAAATAATCCTTCCTGCTCATGAAAATGTCAATGTACTTTTGGATTGTATTGTCCGAATATTTGATTTAAAACACTGTTTGAATTCCTGACTAAAGTTTAACTTTTTTTTTTTTTTTTTTTTAGCATAGAATAGAGTTTATTTAGGGCATGGGGAGGAGAGTTAACACGCTAGTAGAGGCAGAGAAAGACAGACAGAAGGAGAGAGTAGAGAAACTTTTTTTTTTTTAAAGAAATGTTAAATCTCTGGGCAGTGGTGGCGCACACCTTTAATCCCAGCACTTGAGAGAAAGAAGCAGGTGGATTTCTGAGTTCGAGGCCAGCCTGGTCTACAGAGTGAGTTCCAGGACAGCCAGGGCTACACAGAGAAACCGTCTCAAAACTGAAAAAGAAAGAAAAAGAGAGAGAGAGAGAGAGAGAGAGAGAGAGAGAGAGAGAGAGAGAGGAAGGAAAGAAGGAAGGAAGGAAGGAAGGAAGGGAGGGAGGGAGGGAGGGAGGGAGGGAGGGAGGGAGGGAGGGAGGGAGGGAGGGAGGGAGAGAGAGAGAGAGAGAGAGAGAGAGAAAGAAAGAAAGAAAGAAAGAAAGAAAGAAAGAAAGAAAGAAAGAAAGAAAGAAAGAAAGAAAGAAAGGTAGGTAAAGAAAAGTTAAATCAGGCTGGAGGGATGGCTCAGTGGTTAAGAGCACTGACTGCTCTTAACCTGAGTTCATATCTCAGCAACATGGTGGCTCACAACCATCCCTAATGAGATCTGACGCCCTCTTCTGATGTGTCTGAAGACAGCGACAGTGTACTTACATATAATAATAAAATAAATCTTAAAAAGAAAAAGTTAAATCAATTTGGCTTGATATTAGAACAGATTTACAGGGTTTTCCTGACGTGGCAAATCCTACTTCTGCCATTTTGTACTACATATGTACACATATATACACATGGCCAGCAAATCATACTTCTGCCATTTTGTACTACATATGTACACATATATACACATGGCCAGCAAATCATACTTCTGCCATTTTGTACTACATATATACACATATATACACATGGCCAGCAAATCATACTTCTGCCATTTTGTACTACATATGTACACATATATACACATGGCCAGCAAATCATACTTCTGCCATTTTGTACTACATATGTACACATACATATTTATGTGAAGCAGCATTCTCAGCATTGGTGATGGTAAAATCAAAATATCAGTTAACTCTGGAAAATGTTGACAATGCTGTAATGTGTCCTGCAGTATCAGATAGTCATCGTGATTTAATTCTGTATGATAAGCAAGCACTTCTATCCCAATAATATACAAACTTGCTTAAAGTTTTTTAAATGGTAAAATTATATGTCTGCTAAAAACTTATTTGAAATAAATTTACAATATATTATCAAAAATATTTATTTGCTTTTTTTATATGTATCTACCTAATATTGCATAAACTTGATCAGGTAAAAAATGGAACACAAGTGGAAAATGTTTAATAAGCCCTGACCAATCAGCATAGTCATGCAGGGTTGGTTCCATGAGGCCTTGATCCTTCCCATAGATAGCAAAGTCAACAGATGCTTGAGTCTCTTATACAAGATGAGATGGTGTTTGCATGTCCCCTGTACACATCCTCCAGTGACTTCATACCTACTCTAGGCACTTAGGCTCATGATATAATGTAAGTGTTGTATACTTGTTTACAGAGTGAGGACAAGAAAAAAGTAACAATTTTGCAGATTCCAGTTTATCTTCTAAGTATCACCTCCCCATGGTTGTTTAAATCCACAGGAGTGAAATCTATGGCTATAGAGAGCTGAGTCCGTGGACACTGGTGGTGTTTTCCATGTCAGTATAAAGGAAGTCACCCAGGAAGGAACCATTTCTGAAGGAGGCTGGGTTATTTAGACACCGGCCTTTCCAAGTTTCAATCTATGGCCCCGTTCATCAGATACACATTTCTTACCTTGATGCTTACTCCAACAGATGTCTTCCAATAACCAAAATTCACTTAAATTCTATTAAATTCAAGGAGAAATAGTCTACTAATCCTTTAGCTCAGCTAGAATTCTTGCAAACCTCAAGTTTCAAAGTTAAAATGAGGGCATGGCACGACTCTGAAAAGAAACTCACCTTGCTGCCCATGGTAGTGCACACCTGTGATCCAAGCCCTCAGAAAACTGAAATAGGGTCACACTTGCAGTATGCGGCCATCTCCATGGAGACAGACGGTTCCAGGAATAGGGTTTACTCCCCATTTCTGTCCTCGGGAGGCTCTTGGATGTGCCATGCCATGAGATGCATGGTGGGAGTCTGCGGTTCTGCAAAGCTGACGATACGGAGACATCAGAGTGATGAGGCAAAGACCATTGTCAGTTCCTCCGGCCATGGTGGTTTCAGCAAGTGTGGCTGGCCCTTCTGTAACACAGCTCTTCAGTTGTGTCAACCTCCAGCCCATTTGTAGTTTGTCTTTTAATTTTTTCCTCCCCCCTGGGTACCTATACCACTTATTATTAGAAGAGTTGCCACCTTCTGCCATCTTTGACTAATTCTTCTCCATGTTCTGCTGTGTTTGAAACACATTACAAGAAATAATTTAATAGTGAAAGTATTTTATCCAGCCTGTTCATTTCTGAACTGAACTTAGTTTTAAACTAACAGCATTGACACTTTTATATAATGTTATCATAGGCTATTAAAAACAAACAATACTGCATTAAATGAATGGTTCAGGCTTTACAGAGACATTGAATAGAACCTAATATCTGGATGTTGGGCACAGGGGGTAGGGGACATCATGATGTGTCCTAAGGATAAGACCTGAATAAGCTATTTTCTTGAACTTTTTGTTCAACAAAAACTTGGAGCTTTCTTGTCTGCTTTTATTTTTATTGCAAAAATATGCTTCAACCACCAGAAAAACCCTAGCATAACCCAAACCTCTCGGCTCTTTTCCTCCCTTAGCGGAATTCTTTCTGGTGCTGTGGTGTGTGTTTCTGTCAGCTAGGATTTACAGGAACAGTAAACCACAAGGATTTCCTGAGGAGGAGCTCCCACATGCTGTGTCTGAGCTTTCTCCTATTGCTTTTGGCAGCGGTGATTCACTTCAAGACTCCAGAGTTATACTTTGTGTCCAGTGTTAATGCTTTCTTTTCAAAAACCAACCAAAATATTGTTAATTCTGTCTTGCTTAAACCGAGGAAAAGAGTTAGGCTATAACAAATCATGTGTATATCCTGCACACTTCATTTGCAAAGTTACCATCAATGTGTAGTAATGCTCATTATATGAAAAATAGATATTTCGTACATTTAATTGGTTCTTAGCACTACTGCCCCCAAACCTAAATAATAGTGGTTAGGGTGTTTGCAGTAGGGCGGGAACTCTACTTTGTCATAAGAAATTGCATTTTATATTGAATGATCAAAGTTTTCTTTAAACATGTTTATTTCTATTTTATGTGCACTGGTGTTTTGCTTACATGTATACCTGTGAGAGGGGTTTAGATCCCTGGAACTGGAGTTAAAGGCACTTGCAAGCTGCTGTGTGGGCGCTGGGAATGGAACCCTGGTCAGCCAGTGCTCTTAACCACCGAGCCGCACTCCAGTCCCAGTGATGGAGTTTTGATGCTGCCGGTTTTCACCTTTTTTGTGCTTCCTCGGCTCATCAGTCAGCTTTCCTCTTCTTCCCACTTCACTAAGAAACGTTCTGTTTCACTAAGGCTAGCCTTTCCCAGGGTAAACTATCACTAGTCAGATTTTGTCATAGCCATTTGCCTTTGCTGTAAGGATTAGAAAAGACTGTTAAAATACTTCTTGCCTTTCAATGAGCACATCTATTTAAATCTTTTCTTTATATACTTCATTCAGTAGATTTTGAAACAGAAGAGGGGAAAAAACTACCAACAAAACAAATTGCAATAAATAGAATGCAAAAACAGATAAAAAGATGCCCTGATTGGCTGGAGAGATGGCTGGGTGTTTCAGAACTGGTTCATCTTCAGGAAAGCCAGGTTTAACTCCTAGCACAACTGTCTGGAACTCTCCAGGATCCAGCGCCACCTTCTGGCCTTCATGAGCACTGGATGCGTGTGTTGCACAAACATGTGCAGACAGAACACAATAAAAAGAAATAAACCCTTTAAAAACAAGATTCCACAAGTCTTCTATTATTCCAGTTGCAGTAAGGATGCTATCAAATATATCAATCTACTCGTACTCATTTTTTCACTTGGAATTTTTTATTAAATTCATTGCTCACATTATTACTCCTAATGAGCTTATTGGTATTTTTAAGTAAAACAAATATTTTAATTTTTCACTTCTAATTTCTGACATGATAAATGTCAATAAACAGCTATATAACAGAAGATGATCTTTGGTTTCTTCAGTTTTTTAAACTATAAAGGTTCTTTTATTTGAGGAGGGGGTAAATTGTTTATTTAGGGCTTGGGTTGATTTATTTATTTATTTTTTGAAACAGGGTCTCATGTAGCCCAGGATAGCATCAAACTTGCTTTGTTGCGAGCGCTGGCTTTGAACCCTTGTCCCTCCAGTCTCTGCCTCCCCAGTGCTAGGAATACAGGTTCACCCCATAGTGTTTGGCTTCACTGGATCTTGATTTTTTTCTCTTTTTAAATAAAATACCTTCTATTCTTTGATATTTTCACATATAAACAATGTATCATTTACACCCCAACTCACTCCTTCCTCTCCCCTAGGTCCCCCCAACCCTTTTATGTCTTCTTTGTTGTTGTTAGTAACACACTGGTTCAGTTAGTGCTGCCTGTCCAGTGTGACCCATCCTGTTGACTTGACCGTGCATAGGTAACTGCAGCTGCGGTGAGTTCGTGGGTACAGTGCTTGTGTTGTGGGGATCTTGATTTTGAGAGCCACTCATGAGAATGTGCTTTCTTGAGAGCTATCAACTAATATCTAGATTATTTAGCAGTTTAAAAGAAACAGAAAGAGCATGTTAGCCCCAAACATTTTTGAAGAATTAATGTAGGACTGGAAAGAGGGCTCAGTGGTGAAAGTACTTATTTCTCTTGCAGAGGACCTGGGTTAGGTTCCTAGCACCCAAGGGCACCTCCTAGTCATCTGCAGCTTCACTTCGCAGACATCCAGGTCCCTTTCTGGTGTCTGAGGGTTTCTGCACTTACATAGTACATATGAACTCAAGCAAGCACACACACACACACATACACATAAATTTAAAAATACATCTTTTTTTAAAAAATTAATGTAAAATAATAATTTCACTAAAAAATGTTTTCTGTGTTTTCAAACCATGCTACAAGGTCTATCTGGGCCAGTTCATCTTGGCTAACATTCAGTTACACCAAAAACGGTGTCTTTTCAATTGTATGTTATTATTTGAATTTTATATTTTCTTTTGGCTCAGAAGTTACTGAAGCATAAAAGTAAAAATAAAGCTGCAATCTAGAATGCTGTGATAAATATAAAGAGTAGAGCCTTGGTGTTCGTGCAGGATCTGGGTTCATATGTGAGCAGAAGTGGTATGATTTGCACTGCCAATCACAAGTAGAAAACCACAAAAATGAAGTATATAATAGGAAACTCTAGGAATTTCATCTATAGATGTGTCCTCTCTCCCACCCGCTAAGCTTCTTCTCAGAAGAAAAGCTGGTCTCAGCAGAGACTATAACTGGCAGAGGAGGCAGTAAGTTAGGGCCATTGGGCCAGATTCTCTCCATCTTGTTTTTTGTAAGGACTGCTGTACAAAGAATGGTTTTCCTTTTTTAAATTATCAGAGAAAGTATCAAAATGATTCTATTCTGTAACATGAAAGTGGCAGGAATTCCTGATTTCCCTGTGGATAAAGTTCTGTTGGGTCATAACCACACTCCTGGGTTTGTGTCCATTGTTTCTGATTGCTTTCACTCTGAAGCATTGGGCTTGACTCTTCTACCAGAGACCATATGGCCTGCAACTCTAGAGTAACTGCACTTTGATCCATCTTATTTATTATTCTTGCCCCTGGGAGTTCTTGTGAAGAAAAGGTTCTAAAAACAAGTTAGGGGTTTTGTTTTTTTAATATATAAACTTTTCAAAAGATGAAGCCAAACAATATGCTAGTGTTCTTTTGGCACCCTGAAGTCAAAGCAGAGTAGGGCTCATAGCTCAACTTGAAAAGCACTCTTTCAATAAACAGTATAGGCGATTTTAAAAGGAACCATTTGGAAGTTGGAGTTATAGCTTAGTTGATAAAGTGCTTGCCTGTCACTGGGTTCTGTTCCCAACACACAAACTACCGGAAACAGCAGGAGGGTCAAGGTCATTCTTTTCTCTATAGCAAGTTCAGGCCAGTCTGTGCTACAGGAGACCCTGTCTTCATAAAAAAGCACACACTACAAAGCCAGTGACAGCTGAAGGTGAGTGTGATGGTGCATGCTCATATTCTAGCACTAGGGAGTTCTAGGCCCACCAGCTAGTGCTGTATTAGAAAGCCCTTGCATCAAAGAAAATTAACCATATGTACTGTTGGAAATTTAACAGTTGAATAAGGAAATAAGAAACCCTTTTCTTTATACTGTTTAAGATATTTTTCTTAAAAGTGAAATGAAAAAGCCTTTGTCTCATGTTCCCAGTCTTGCACACTGGGTTCCATCACATTCAGAACTCAAGAATAGAATCCAAAGGAAACTGACGCTAAGTTAGGCATCTCTCCTGTTTGCATAACATCTCACACAGTTCTGTAATTGTCTGTTTTCTCTGGATAAAGCTTCTTTAGTGTCGTCTTCATTTAGACCAGTGGTTCCCAACCTTTCTAATGTTGCAACCCTTTAATACAGTTCCTCATGTTGTGGTGACTCCCAACATAAAATTATTTTCATTGCTACTTCATAATTGTAATTTTGCTTCTGTTTTGAATTGTAGTGTAAATATTTGCATCTCCCTAAGGTCTTGGGTAACCCCTGTAGAAGGGTCATTCAACCCCCAAAGGGGTCACGGTCTAAAGGTTGAGACTGACTGATTTAGAGAGCTAATAAAATGTTTCTCAGTGCTCATTTACTGTAATATTTCAGAGTGTTGGCTTTGTGGTCAAATTCTTTATTCAGTCCCATCCTTCTGGCTGAGTAGATATGTTGTATCATCTAGATAAGGGAATAACATTAATAATGATACATTGAGAATGCCCCATAGAGCAGTCAGTGAGATAGGACAAGTCAGATACTTAAGGTTTTGTCACAAAGTTTGTTGTGTCAAAGTTGTCTGTAGCAAATGAGTGACTCATGCAAACCCAAGTCAAACCTTTCCTGGAGCTCCTTTGTCTGCCAGGCGCATGCCTGACAGTAACAGTTACTGCCAAAGAGGGCTATGCCCTAAAAGGACGTTTTCTGGCTCTGTCAGTTCTATACAGACCCTCCAGTAGCAACAGCCAGAGCTCCAATGAAAAAAATTAGCTCCTTCCACCTGCCCCTGAGCCAGTGGTTCATTTGGCCCTTAAAAACATTTCCTTGAGCTGGAGGGATGGCTCAGCAGTTAAGAGCAATGACTGCTCTTCCGGAGGTCCTGAGTTCAATTCCCAGCAACCACATGGTGGCTCACAACCATCTGTGATGGGATCTGATGCCCTCTTCTGGTGTGTCTGAAGAGAGCAGTGGTGTACTCATATACATAAAATAAATAAATAAATCTTTAAAAAAACAAAAACAAAAAGCTCTTTCCTTGCCCTGACCCTCTGAGAATGTCCACCATGGCACATGAGCACCCAAGATTTCCATCCTTTGCTGTTGCTGAGTAAACTAGAGTGCATTTGGAGAGTTTGTGTCTCTCTTCCCTACTTTAGCTGGCAGCTCTGTTGCTGGTTTTGGAGCTGTGTCTCTAACACTGATTGACAGGTTTTTTTTTGTTGTTGTTTTTGTTTTTTTTTTTTCCAGACAGGGTTTCTCTGTGTAGCTCTGGCTGTCCTGGAACTCACTCTGTAGACCAGGCTGGCCTCAATCTCAGAAATCCACCTGCCTCTGCCTCCCAAGTGCTAGGATTAAAGGCATGCGCCTTTTTAAGATGGGTATCTCAGCTGGGCAGTGGTGGCCCACGCCTTTAATCCCAGCACTTGGGAGGCAGAGGCAGGTGGATTTCTGAGTTCGAAGCCAGCCTGGTCTACAGAGTGAGTTCCAGGACAGCCAGGGCTAAACAGAGAAACTCTGTCTCAAACAAACAAACAAACAAAAAAACCCAAAAAACAAAACAAAACAAAAAAAAAAAAAGATTTGCGTATCTCATGGAATGGAATCAAGGCTTTTAAAAAATGTGTTTATTTTTTGTGTATGGATGTTTTACATGACTGTCTGTTTACCAAGTGCATGCTTGGTGCCTGTGGAGGAGAAAAGAGGGTGTCAGATCCCCAAGAACTGGAGTTAGTTATGGACAGTTATGAACTGCCACAGTGGGTGCTGGAGCCAAACCTTGGTCCTCTGCAAGAACACAAGTGCTCTTAACTGCTGGGCCTTTTCTCTACCCACCTCAAAGTTTATTTGTTTTATATATGTGTGTGTGTGTGTGTGTGTGTGTGTGTGTATTTGCTACTCATCTAAGGTAACTTCCTCCATAGATTTCATCTGATAGTAACAGTGTGTTTCTGTTTAATGGAATTGGGATGACTTGGTATTGCATAACAAACTTTTTCTGGGGAGAAGTCAAACACTTGTCTACTCACCCCAGACATGGGGCCCAGGACAGACCAAAATACAGATACCACTAAAATCCAACTTGGTGAAGCAGTGAGTTTTATTGGAGCTACAGGAATACAGGTGAGGGGTCACTTACAGGAGCAGGAATGACTCAAAGACAGCTGCATCACCAAAACCCACCCCCAGGACTGGTGACAGCTCACAAAGCTGGGAGCCTGGAGCAGGCTGCACAGCTTGCAGGCGGCTCAACAAGTTGGGAGAGTGTCCTTTCCAGGTGCCTCAGGTGCTTTAAACCTCTTCCAAACACCACAGCTTCTGCTTCTCCGACAAGTCTGATCTCAAGATGTTCTTTGTAGCTTAGCTTGTCTGAGAGTCTTCTTTGTAGCTCAGCTTTGTCTGAGAGTCTCAGCTTTAATTTCATTCTCTGGCAGGGAGGGGTCTAGTGAGTTTGATCAGTTTCAGGGTCTTCCTGAAGATGTTTTGAGTTGTTTATCTCCCTGAGTAAAGAGCTTCCCTGTAGGGCAGAATGTCTCAGTCTTGGAGGAAACAGGTACACAACACTTGGGGCCAGGGACGGGATCTGTCCCTTAACCTATGCCCGTCTCCCCCCCACCAACCCCCCCATAACTTACAGAAAGATATATGCCTGGATTCTTCTAAATGCTTCCTGGGTTTTTTGTTTGTTTTTGAGACATAGTCTCACTATATAGACCATGCTGATTTAAAACTCAAGAGATTATGCCTCTGCTTTTGCTTCTGCCCCTCTGTCCCTCTACTTCTCAAACATGGAATTAAATGTATGTAGGGATCTCTCTGCATTGAATATAAGTATCCTGTTTTTAGGTGAGACAACTGAAGTAACCATGGCTTATAAATTGTCACAGATTATTTATCTAGTGACAGTCAAGAGTTGGAATTTGAACCTAAACTTTGCTTCCAGAGTTACCTTATTTTAATTTTTTTATTTGTTGTCAGACAGGATCTTAACAAGTGACCCAGACTGGCCTTCAACCTCCTCAATTCTGAGAATATGGGGGTGTTCTGTCACTCCCATCATAAGATGCTTGTATTTTTAACCACTGTAATCTCATGGATTGTTTGGTTTTTAAAAAAAAAAAAGTCTCACTCTCGTATCTGGCATTGCCTAATATGTTGAGTGAACTTGCGTTTTTAAAGGAACTTGAGTTTTGCTTGTAGTGTCAAGCATGGTGGGTAATGTGCATATTAGTGCTAAAGAAAGTGTTATCTACAACATTACACATAATATTATAATGAATATATTTAGGTTTTCTTGGCTTTAAGTAATTACTGTTTCACTGTAGGACCTCTTAGCAATTAACAATAGCCAGCACTGCCTATTTTAGAATGGTTTACTTAAAGACAACAAAAATTTGGATTAAAAAATTGCTTAAGAAATCTTTTTATAAATCTAAGCTCATTTTTCTTGCTGGTGCTCACTCAGAAAAATGTGTGTCTGTTTAGAGCTTTTCCTTTTTGGGTCTTTGTATTGCGTGTTGGTTGATTTATTGGTGTTCGATGGCATTTTGCTATAGCCGATCATACCAGTCCTCATAGGAAAGGCCATGAAAAAATGTGATAGAAGCTGGTACTCAGGTGTGATTTTTGAATTTGATCCCAAAACTTTTAAAATATTAGTGATCTTAAGATTCGATTCATTTCCTGTTTCTTTCAGAATTCTCCACTTTACCAGTACCTACAGGATTTGGGACACACAGATTTTGAGATATGTTCTTCTTCGTCACCAAAACCAGAAAAATGCTTGACAACAGAGGGACCTCAGCCGCCTCCCACCAGAGTCCTACAGAGAGTAAGAAGCATGCTTGTGTTTCGTGGCTTTATCATTCTTTACCTTAATGATTACTGAAACTGTCTTCTGGGGCAAAGACGGAGCTCGGTGGTACAGTGCTCGCCTAGCATGCACAAGGGCCTGAGTTCAGTTCTCCCTCACAGACAGTGTAGATCTGTGAGAGGAATGTCAGTCCTTATTGCTTATCTGGAACTTTTTTGTGGATAATTTATATGAAGTGAAATAAAAATGATTTGAGAAATAAGACATATTTTAAGTATTGAAATTATCTGGAGGACCAAAGAAATATACTAAAATCCTCGTTAGAACTTTGCCAGTAGTAGTTCTCTGTCAAGTGCTGTGTTCATAGGATCCTTCCACTGGGAGTCCCGGGGACTGAGCTCAGGTGCTCCTTCTTGGTAGCAAGGTGCTTTACTGGCTGAGGCGTCCTGCCATCTGGGGGTTCCTTGTCGTATGGGTGCTCTGGTTTAAATATGTCCCTTGTTTACACCACATAAATATTCATTTTACCACTGAGTTGTACACACACACACACAGCCCTACAGAGTCTGGGGGTGGGGAGGAGTCTTAGTTAGGGTTACCATTGCTCTGAAGAGATACCATGGCCAAGAAAGCTCTTATAAAGGACAACATTTAATTGGGGCTGGCTTACAGTTTCAGAGGTTCAGTCCACTATCATCATGGCAAAAAGCATGGTAGTGTGCAGGCAGACATGGTTTCGGATGAACTGAGAGTTCTACATCTTGATCTGAAGGCGGTCAGGAGAGGACTGTCTTCCACTAGGAGCCAGGGAGAGGGTCTCTTCTGCACTAGGTAGAGCTTGAGCACTAGGAGCCCTCAAAGCCTGCCTACACAGTGGCACACTTCCTCCAACAAGGACACACCTATTCCAGCAAGCATATTCAAAGCATATACACCTCCTAAGGGTGCCACTTCCCATGGGGCAAGCATATTTAAACCCCCTCAGGGAGATTATGTAAACTTACATATAAAAATTTATCATAGTTAAGTGCCATTGTGTGACAGTGTGCCAAGATGTTGCTGCTGATATATAAACCCTGGTCCCTAGCCACTCTCCCAAGTACCCTCAACCCAGGAGAACATGATATAGTCCCCAGAAACACAGAAGGCACAAGCCAAAGGCTTAACCGTAGGATCCTGACTGAAATGGAAGCTTCGGCTTCAGTGACCTGAATGCAGGGCACAGACTCAACCCATTAGACCCACGCAAGATCAGCAAATGTCTATCCCAACTTCTGGCCCACGCTCAAGAGCTCCGTCTTACAAGTTGTTTAGAATTGAATATAATGTTTTCAAAACAGGTTGGCAGAGACTAATCACAGATTGAAAACTGGACGGGACATTTACTGTCTTGTGTTGTTTGTCAAGAATGACTCCATTCTTGCATAAAGAAGTGTGCTATTAATCACCAAAGCAAATGAGCACACTTAGGGAGTCAGCACATCTTCTAAGCTTCCTTAAATCTCTCCTTGAGTCATAATTGCCCTAGCTCAGAACTCCTTAATCTTTATCTACTCATGACCTCTTTTTGTTCAAGAAATTTTTATGCAACCCTAGGTATCTAGGTATATAAAACAGGAATACAAATCAAATGGCTTCTGATGATAAATCACAACAAAATTTATTTCAAAGCAAGTAATTGTATGCCTATGGTTTGACCATGTACTAAAATCAGAAGCTATGGGGCATAGTGTCACACAGCTTTAATCCTAGTACTTAGGAGGTAGAGGCAGGTGGGTGTCTGAGGCCAGCCTAGTCCACATAGGGTATTTCAGGCCAGCCAAGGCTATGTAATAGAAAGACCCTGTCTCAGAGAGGGCTGGGGGGGGGGGGGTGAGGCAGGCCAAGGCAGTTTATGTCTTCATGAGACCGTCGTGCTGACTTATTTTTACACAAAGAGGTAAATCTTCATTGAATATTTGATCCTGTAGAATGTAGAACATAGTCACTTTTTTCAGAATTTGTTGATATTTTGATTCTATGACTGTCAGTGCTAACAATACCTTTTTGCACAAAAACGTACTATGTGGTTAGGGACGTTTCAAAAAGTTTAGAAGTCCTGACCTGATTCTAAACACAGATCATTTAGAAAAGGACCGTCAGAAAACATTTCGTCTTTGTTTTCCGTAATGACCATCATGCTTAAGCACGCAAGCATCAAAAAGGATAGCTTTGGGTTGTAGAGTCAGAATGAGCTGCCTGTAAGTTTGTGAAATACCACAGAATGGTTTCATTTCTCTGCCCTTGCTTCTCTATGGCGTTCTCTAAAGCAGCAGTTCAGTCCATCCGTCTTTGTCTCCTGGCTATTTGCAGCGCCCCGGAGATAGAGCCAATGCTCAGGGAATGGGGCTGGTAAGGTAAATTACATATTTAATTAGTTTGTTAATAAAACTTTTGACGTGGCAGTTCTTATAAAAGGATTAAAATATCTTTCTGCTTTAGCATTTTATAACCAAATGATATTAATATTGAGAATGTGGATCATACCATAATTTCATTCTGAAATAAATATAATTATCATGTTGACACAGATAGCCTTTAATATTTCCATGGTAAAAGGGCTACATCATAGAGACTTTTTTTTAATTATCAGATTTACAGCTCTCATTTCAGTCTATTAAACTCTTAGTTAGGGACCCAAGAATGTAATGCAAGTACGATTCTAGGTCATTCTGTTGTACACTAGAAGCAGGAATAGATGAGGGGGTTGTAACACTGACTGAATAATCACCTACATGAGGGGTTTCCTCTTTTTCTGATAAAAAGTCCAATTACTTAGAGGTGAGTTGTTTAGTTTTCCTGCCTTTTGAGTGTACTTAATTAATAATCCTATGCAATGTTATCCATAATCTTTAGCAAGGCATCCTGTTGAAACTGACAGAAACCATCAAGAGCTGGACGTTTTCCTCTCAGCACAGTAAGAAAGATGACTTACTCCATAAGTTGGTGAGTATTGCTTCTCTTTGCTTCATTTTGTTCCTCTCCATGGTCCCAAGTAATTATGAGAGAACCGAGGGACCAGAATCTGTTTGGCTGCTGATTTTGATATGATTGGTCTTTATGATTGGAATTTCTATTCTACAATAACAGGGAGCTTTCAACAAGACTAACTGAATTGTTCATATTTCTTATAAAAGGTAGCCAGTGTTCTGCTACTTTGTGCTGCCTTACTTGCTAGACAGCTAATTTACTCTCATCTTCCTAAGATTCCTCTTAGGGAGGAAGGAAATAAATACAGGGATTGGTGCATTTAGCTCAGTCCTGAGGGACTGATACGTCACGTTTTCCCAGAGTCAGTATTGATGGCTTTGCTGGTTCCTGTAAAGCTCCCTCCCTCTCTCTCTCTGTCTTTGTCTCCACTGTAATGTATCTGCTGCTTAGCCAAACCCCTAAAAGGCACAGTTAGCCTTACAACTTACCAATGTAAATCCATCCAGTATACCCACAACATTCGGCTTGCTGAGTCCTCTTGGTTCTCAGAGATGTGATTAACTTACAGGCGAGCAGATGTTAGGTTTCTCTGCTGCCCCGTGACCCTAAGAAGTCTGGTTCTTTTTAAATTAACTTTTGGAAAACAGTCATTTACAAAGCTTTCACATTTTGATTGGATACACCAAACCAGGTCATAAGATTTGATCGATTTACCGGTGAGAGAAAAACTAAAGATCAGACAGCTTGGCCTGCTAACTTATTCAGTGAACTGTCCAAGAATGTTCCTTCAGCAAGGGAAGGAATGATAGGGGGAGGATCTGAAGCCAGAGCTCCTGCGTCCAAAGCCTGTGCTCTTTCCAGTAAAACACACTGCTTCTCTAGCTTGAGCATTGATGCCTTTCTTAAAAACTCATGTTACTCCGTTACCATCACCTCAGCCTAGCAATCACTTCAGCACTGCCTCTGCACGACTTAACCTAACCAGCTTTGCCTGTCCGTAGTTTTATCTGCAAATCCATTCTTTCATCTCCTTTATCCTGGGGGTTGTATTTGTGCTGTTAGTCCGTGATGGAACTCTTTCCTATTTCCTCTCAATCTCTGTCAATCTTTTCAATGAGCAGTCCTAGCTTTTCTGAACACTTCATCCAATTGGGTCTTCCTTTACCAGCTTGGTAACAATTTGGTAATTGTTACTGGGTAAGTTTGGTAAGTTTTATGTTGTGTTACATAAGTATAACATGTTTGGGCGGTTGAGGTTTTTTTTTTTTTTTTTTTGGTTTGGGTGTGTTTGTTTGTTTGTTTGTTTGTTTGTTTGTTTGTTTTGACTCTCAAATTATTTCGTCTGTGGTAACATAATATTTTCTGTAGAAACTGGTCTTCATGCGTTGCAGACGTCAATTATTTAATCCAGTGAAATAGGTACTGCTGTTGCCCCTCTGCAGATGAAGAATGCGGCACCGAGCTGTTAGTAGCTTGAGTTACAGAGCCAAGATCCAGGCCTGGGTACTTAGGGCTTGGCTCTTAGGCTTTTTGAAACTGAGCCAGTTTACTCGGGATCCCACCCACAGTGCAGAGCTCCCAGTTATACCAGTGGCCACTGGGTGCTACATAATAGTTAGCTAAGAATAAGTTCTGGTATGCTGGAAAACAGTAGGCTGCCTAGAAATACCAGTAATTTACTATATATTTCACAAAACTATAAGGATTTTAGAACGTTTCACTATATAGAAATGATAAATACTTGAGGAGATAAATATGTTTAACCTGATGTAAGGGCCCCATCAGTATATATGTCCCAAAACTTACATGGTACCTCATTAATATAATTTTATGTTGTTTTGTTTCACTTTGCTTCTGTTTTTGTTTTGTTTTTGTTTTACTTTGTAGCCCAGGATAGCTCCCTAAATAGTCTACCCTCTTCTGATATGTGGCTATCGTCTTCTTCCAACTGCCCAGTTGCTGAGATTATAAGCATAAGTCACCATGCCTTGCTGGTTTTATGTTCTTGTATATTACTTAAACAAACAAGGGCAATAAAGGTGGTTCATGGGGTAAAGACAATTGCCGTGAAACCTAATGATCTGAGGTTGAACCTAGGATCCACACAGTAGAAGGAAACTGGCTTCCTCTGGGCTGTCCTGATCTCTGTGTGTACCCACACACATACTCTAAATACAGAACTCATACATCTAATTTGAAATGTGTAAATAAACAAAAAATAACTACCTTAAGACTGAAGCTTTGCAAAGGAGAATTCTGGAAAGTTACTCAGTCTCCCTCTGTGCACATCCCAGGCTACTGTGAGAGCTAGCCTGCTGTTCGAAGGCTGCAGGCTACTGTAAGGGCTAGCCTGCTGTTCAAAGTCTGCTGCCTGTCCTCTCACTCTCTGCCACGCTGGACAGCAGAGTCCACTCTCACGGATAACAAAGACCCCTCTGGTCAGTTCTGTTCATGCTTAAGGCAAGCTCAGCTTTTCCTTTTTTTTTTCTCTGACTTGAAATTTAGTGCTTCTATGTCATTTTCATAACTGCCTCTGTACCCTGATACACACTATTACTGTAACCATTTACTTTCAGTTTTTCTCAAAGCCTTAAGTGTATACACTCACAGGCTACGGGTGTGCCCCCATGGCAGAGCACTTGGCCTGTCTGAGGCATGCTCTTCAACACTAATGAAGGAAGAGACTTGTAAGTCTTGTTCACTTGTTGTCTTCAGTGTCTGAGTATCCATTTTTAGAAAGCCCTGATCCCTCTGATAAAGTGTATTAGTTACAATTCTATTGCTGTCACAGAATCATGACCAAGGCAGTTTATTAAAGAAAGCATTTATTTTGTCTTATGGTTTTAGAGGGTTAGTGTCCATGATAGTTCTCACGTTTTTCACTGTTAGGCAGGAAACAGAAAGCACAGTGAAAATGGCCCAAATGTTTGGAAACCTCAAAGCACATCTGGGTGACACACCTCATTGAACAAGGTTCCGCCTCTACCCCTTTCCAGCCAGTTCCACCCACTGGGGACCAAGTATTCAAATGGGAGCCTATGGGGGCCGTTCTCATTCAGAGCACCACATTGGCTCAATTGTTACAGTGTCCAGAGTGAGCATCATTTGTATTATATTTTCTATGTATATTATATTTCACTTATACACCAGTAATTTAACTAGAATTTATTCTAGTTATTTATTTATTTAGTCTACTTATAAATAGACTGTTTATTAATCTGTAATTTCACTATATCTCATTGCTATAAGTTTATTTTTCATATTTCATAGCTTATTAATGTCCACATCAATCTGTATTGGTTTACATTTACAGTGAAAAATAAAACCACACCTGTCACACTAAGGAGAAATTGGATTGTTGTTTCTTCTTGGATTCTATTTATTCTTGAAAATAAATACCTATAGCTGGAACTATACCAAACTTAGCATTTACCGAAGTGTTATATATGTATTAATTCTTCTCGTCCTGTGTTTTGGTGGCAAGGACACCGGGTTTCGGCTGGACTCACTGCATACCATCCTGCAGCAGGAAGTCCTGCTGCAAGAGGATGTGGAGCTGCTCGAGCTGCTTGACGCCAGCATCCTGTCTGCGGGGCAGCCTCAACAGGAAAGTGGACACCTTCCAACGCTCTGCTCCCTGGCAACCCCGAACACTTGGTAATGTCCAGAAAACATTTCTCTTTTGACTGCCTACAAAGAGAGTATCGTCAGAAGAAATCTCTTATAATATTCTCTATTGTCAAGGCCTTATAAATATTCCATGTTTATGTTTAGAATTACAACAAATATAGTGATACACGAGACATAAAAGAAGACCAAAACTAAAAAAAAAGTGCTGGAAAATAGTTATAATGTATTTATCCAACTCAGAAAAACTAGTTCTGCATTTTAGCAACTCAACAACTAGGGATAAATTCCTCAAAGTATCAATACAGCACTGCAGTGTACATGTCAGCCCGAGCCAGATAATGTCATAGCTGTGTTACAGATCCTGAAGGTTGAGAGATGGGAAAAGCATCGAGCTAGTATAATGGCTGAGAAGAGACTGGAACTGATAACTAATGACTTGAACTGTCCTAAAACTTACTTGGGAAGCTGAGCAGGAGAAGCACAGGGTCCCAGGAGTTAGGGACCAGCCAGGGCAATATTGTAAAGACCTGTCTCAAGAAAAAAAAACACAGTCGAACTCCTGGAACCTTCAGCTACTGGAAAATGGGCCTAATGCAAAAGTCCTAGATCATAATCTGTCTTAAAATAGTCTTTTCAAAAAGGAAATGACAAATACTAAAGGATTTTACATATAACCATACATGTCTGGGAATTGTGATGTCGTCCTTCCATGCATTTCCCATGTTTGACAGAGAAAGGAAAAATGAGTAAGGAATGTATGAAGTTACTGCCCACACAGTGCAAGTTGCAGAAGTAGCTATACTAACTGTCCTTCCTGTGCTCTGAGTTTCTTTCCTGTCACATGGTCCTGGATAACCAAATATGTTTCCAAGCCAGCAGTCACTGAAATAGCATCATGAGGAAATAAACATTTTTTCTCTTTAAAAATAGGAAAATTTGCCTGGCATGGTGGTGTATGCCTAGAGTCCCACAAGTCTGGTTATAGACTAAGATGCTTGCTTGTGCTGAAATGTTCAAGACCATTCTAGACAACACAGTAAATACCTTGTCTCCAAAAGACCCACAAAATAGATATTTATATGCATATTATATAATAAATGAACTTAGAGATCTGCAAAGAATGAACTGTAGATGCTAAGCATTATGGAGCTGGAGAGAAAGCTCATTTCCTAATGTTTGCCATGCAAGTTCAAGCCCAGAACTCACCACACTTTTTTTTAAAAAGCTTGGTATGGTAGCATATGCTTGTGATATACCAGTGCTAGGGAGGCAAAGACAGGAGCTCGCTGGCTCTCACTGGACAGCCCAGCAGCACCTATTTGGAAAGATTACAAACAAAATGTAGAGTGGGCTGCTTGAGATGGTGCGTGCCTGTAATCTGAGCACTCGGAGTCAGAGTCCGGTGGATCTCTCTGAGTGTGAGGCAAACTTGGTCTACAGAGCATGTACCAGGCCAGCTAGGGCTACTCAGAGAGATCTTGTCTCAGAAAAACACACAAGAGTGAAGAATGACAACAGTAAAACCAAGGTGAGTAGCTCTTGAAGAATGGCACTTCAAGCTGACCTCTGGCCTCCCATGCATACACATAGACGTGTGCACATGCAGACTTTAATTGCTAGCCACAGTGGCATTTAATCCATGAAGGTAACTGTCTGAGCAACTACAAGATTTTGTACTTGCTTGATAGTTTGCTGTTGTCTTCATTGCTGTTCTATTGCTGAGGAGATACCATGACCAGGGCAACTTATAAGAAACAGTATTTAGTTGGGACCCTGCTTACAGTTTTAGAGGGTTGGCTAATGACGGTCATGGCCAGAAACAGACAGGCATGGGGCTGGGCAGTAGCAGAGAGCTTTACATCCTGACAGTGAGGCAGTGAGAAAAGAGAAACTTCAAAGCCCACCCCCAGTGACATTCTTCCTCCCACAAGGCCACACCCACTTCAATAAAGCCATGCTTCCTAAAAATTCTTCTCAATAGTTCCACTCCCTAGTGACTAACCATTCAAATGTATGAGCCTGTGTGGGCCATTCTCACGCAAACCACCACAGCTGTTAATGATATAAAAGTAAATGATGCTATTTTAATTTCTGCTTTTACCAGGATTGTAAATTGTCTTTAAAAGTAATGGATTTTGAAAGACGTTAGGGCTAACATTGATTAAGAAGCATTCTCCAGACTGAGACTGGGAGGTAGTTCCGTGAGTAACACGCTCGCCACACAAGCATTAGTGCCTGAGTTCAGATTCCTAGCACCCACACAGAAGTCTAGAACCTAGGTGTGCTGGTGTGCATCTGCCCTCGCAGTGTGCTGGATGAGAGAAGCAGACCCTGAGGCGGGGGTGGCCAGATGCCATAGTCAGGATAATGGGCTTTAGCTTCAGTGGAAATGAGATGGAGAGCGATGGAGGAACAAGGGCACATGCGACACGCAAGCATGATTGTGTGACTTTGAGTCTGCCACTAACTCCCAGTATAGCTGATGCTATTTATACATGTCCTTAGATACAGGACGCCATGTTCTTGTCCTATGTGTACACATTTCACCAAAGTGTTCACTGCTTAGAGGACATATTTTTAACCCACTAGATTCATAACCAACAAAAATAAAAATTTTATGCATACTTTTGTTTCCAGTAATGAAGTGCAGAAGTGCAAGCAAGGCCTGCCTGTTTCATGATCTATGGCAAGAATGTTTTTTCAAGTTAGCGATGATTATTAAATTGGATGACTATCCAGTTACCAACTATGTTTTATTATAGCTGTTTTGACTTTGATCTTTTTGAGACAAGGTTTTACTCTGTAGCCTGCATAGATTCAGCCTCCTAAGTGCTTGGATTGTAGGCGTGCACCATCATGCCTTCAAGTCAGGCAGAGAATGGTCTCTGTGTATGATAGGTCTTTGTGCAAATGTCTTTAAGCCAAACAAACCCAAAAAATATCTCTGAGATACTGTTTTTACTTTTAAATCTATAAAATGGTGGTTTTTAATCTATAATTTACATATTAGATATCATACTTTCTAAAACAGTTGTAGAACACACTTCTTTCCAACATCCTTTACCTAAGTTCACCAGCTGAAATGTTAATACCTAGGCAGCAACATCTAATGTGCTAGGTGCTTAAAGCTATCCCACAACTCCCTATTGCATGTCACATTGCCACAATATGGCTTCATGAAGAAGCTAGCACTTTGCTTTAATCAGCTGAATTCCATTCCTGCTTTCTCGTCTGATGGCCTTTCCTTGGTTTCTGTGTTCATAGGGATGTCTCGCTGCTGTTTGCCTTCATTAGTTTGCTCATCATGTTTCCCACGTGCTGGATTGTGTCCTCCTGGCTGGTGTGGGGAATAATTCTATTTCTTTACTTGATCATACGAGTTTTGAAATTATGGAGGACAGCCAAACTGCAAATGACTCTGAAAAAATATAGGGTACGTTTGGAAGACATGGCAGCCAATAGCCGAGCCTTCACCAACCTTGTGAGAAAATCACTGCGTCTCATCCAAGAAACTGAAGTCATTTCCAGGGGATTTACTCTGTGAGTTAATTTCTCACTTTCTCTTTTAAAGGATACTGTCCTGCTATTTACTCTAAGGAGAATGCCATCCGTTTTTGTGTTACAGTTGTGTCAGAAGTCCACACCGTCCATTAGTGAAGCGATAGAGTCATTATATATTAGAAGGGTGTAAAGTAGGGTTCTGCTTATCTGCTTGCATCCATGTTTTATGAAAAATGTTTTGTGAATCATAGTTGCTTTGATCAATTGCTATGTGACTGAGACAGTGAGGGTGTTTAATACTAATACAGTGGAGCCCATTTTTGCTTCCTTTGTTCCCTATCAAAAGACCTCATTGCTCAGTTCACATTATAGATGTACCTGACACGAACTCACTTTAAAATGTAAGCATACATTAATAACACTCCCTGGCTGACCATTAGCAGCTGCTGTTGCACGCTCCCATAGGGAACTAAATATTGAGCAGTCTAAGCTGTCAGTGTTTACGCTGCAGGATATATACTGGATACTTCCTGAAAGGGGAATGCAGGGCTAGGGTGATGGCTCAGCAGGTAAGAACACTTGTGCAAGCATGAGGACTTGGGTTCACATCCCCACCACCTGTATAAAAAGCCAGGCATGGCCACATGATGGAGCTGTAACCGCAGTACTATAGAGGAGTGGTCAGGAATGTTGTTGAGACTTACTGACCACTGGCCTGGTTCTAGATTCCCTGATAGAACCTGTCTCAAGAGAGTACTGTCGTGAAAGTACAGGGCATGTGGCCTCCTGAGTACACTGGCATGTGTACCTATATAAATATATACATGTGTGTATACCACATAGCACATATAGAGGATAGGGGGTTGCACTCATTAGGGACAAGCTATGTCCCATATGCTATGCTAATCATTTTTGCATACAATTCAATTATTCAGTTGTTCATATCCATCACCTTTGACTTTAGAAGCCCATTTTCAGTACACTAGACTACCTACTAAACATTCACAGATGGCAGGTAGACTGTAGTATATTTCATAATTTATTAAAATATTTTAATTAGCGCATATCAATTACATAGTGAGCTTTGCTTTGACATTCTTATACATGTACATGATATATTTCAATCATATTGACCCCTGTCCCCGCCTTCTCGCTATAAAACGTTTTTCTGTGGCTCTGCCCTGGGTTCGTGCTTCCTCTTGCCAAAAAAGCTCTGTCTGGAAGTCAGAGTGGAGGAGGGGAGGAATGTATAGGAGTCATGGTGCTCTCCTGCTCCTTAGAACAATCCTGGGAGGATAGACGAGTGTCTTTGTTAGGCTTCTGTTGCTGTGAAGAGTCACCATGATGAAAGCAACACTTAGAAAGGAAAATGTTTAATTGGGGCTGGCTTCCAGTTCAGAGGTTCAGTCCCTTATTGTCATGGCTGGAAACATGATCGCACAGGGGCAGGCATGGTTCTGGAGAAGGAGCTGAGAGTTCTATAGTGACCCTCAGGCAGCAGAAGTAACTGCCATACTAGGCCTGACTTGACCTTCTGAGAACTCAAAGACCAACCCTAGTAACACACCTCCTCCTACAAAGCCACACCCACTCCAGCAAGGCCACACCTCCTAACAGTGCCACTTCCTATGGTCCTGTGGCAGCCATTTTTATTCAAACCACCACAGTGACATTGAAGAATTTCATGCCTTCTGCTGCTGGGTACAAAGCAAAACAATCCTGTGTATATTGATTTTATTCTTCTATTAGGTTAGATCCAATTCTTACCATTTGATAGCAATTTTTAAGTTGTTTGTCAAATTTTAAAAACTAAAAGGTCACACTTAAGTAATATCTCCTTCTCGTTGTTGACTTACTTACACAGCGTCTTATTGAGAGGCCTGAGTGATGAGTGGCTATGCGCCCAGCCAGTGCTTAGACAAGTATACCAGATGCTGGGACTTGTCAGTTTTCTGACTTTTACCCATATCATGGACTTAACATGACAAGGTAAAGTAGGCCATTAAGCACGGTTCACCCTGGTTATGCTCTTGTACTGTACGGTGGCCGGTGGGTAAAGAGAATTGGAAGTCGTCACCTCAGTCTGTCCATCTAACTGGACAGTGGACAGAAAAGTCACAGAGGATAATCAGCCTTGCTCCCAGTGTCTCAGAAATATTTCAGTCTGTAGAATTGATTCAGCGGAGCACAAAGCCTGCTGCTTCACACCGAAACCAGGAGTGGTCTGCTTCTGCCTCCCTGACTCCTTAATGGCAAATAATTTAACCTTTCTTTTCCTGTGTTTCCTTACTTAAAATTAAGCCTGTCCGTCTTTGTCCATATCTCTTAGTTTGGTTTTACATTGTAAAAATTCTACTTCAGTGTCTGTTATAAAGATGTGTGGTTTTATGGAGAAGGCATGCAAATGACGACAGTTTTGTCTTGCTATTGGAGGAGGTCACTGACTAGAATAACTGGCAGCATTTAGCCCTGCTTATACTCAGTCGTAGAGCAACACATTCCAACACGTCACTGTTGCACATGCTTTCCGCTGGCCAGGCTAAGGAAAGCCCATGAACTGTGAGAGCGTGAGTGTACTGGCCCGGCGCACAGTAACCGTCCTTTGCCTTTCTGTTTGCATCCCCTGTTGGCCACTGGTCCTGCTACCTCTCTGCGCCTCTCCTTCACTGTGGTAGGTAAGTGCCAGTGGCAGCAGGTGGGTGACGAACTTTACCCTACACTTCTGAATGTACAGGACATATTCATATGCAGTCATTCGTTGCTCTGTACATGTGACCAGACAAGTGATTCGTGAACAGGATGAAAATGCGTAGTGAGCATGACATAGTGGTGATAATTAGCCCTTCATACAGCCTGTTGATACTGGCTTTGAACCTGTAAAGTAGTTCTACTGTAGTGTACTTTAGCAGGTAGAGTGTCTTTATGTAGAAATCTACACATTCTACTTAAACATTCCTCATTTCCATCTCAAATAAACTTTTCTCTATATTTGACTAAATATTCCTTGAGATTTTACATTTTTTCAGTTGATACTCTTTGTTTCATTTGTGTGTTCTAGTGGCTTTGTATGTATCAAAAGGAGGGGACACAATATGAAATACTTATAGTAATTTTAAGAAAGAAATTGTTTCTAAATGTAATAGAATTGTGGATTTAGGAAACACAAACTTTAGGACACCTGTACAGTTGTATCACATTTTACTTTTCAAGTTTGCTTGACAGGGTCAGTGCTGCTTGCTCATTTAATAAGGCTGCACAGCATCCCGGCCAGCATCTCATCGGCCTTCGGAAAGCCGTCTACAGGACCGTAAGAGCCAACTTTCAAGCCGCAAGGCTAGCTACCTTGTACATGCTGAAAAAATATCCTTTTGTCTCCGTGTGAGGCTAACAGTGTTTCCAACACCCTGAGTGACATGTTACGATTGCATCTGAGAATGAACTATGTGTTGAGATTGCCTAGTCCATATCTGAGTTTCTCTTCACCTTTGTTTTAAAACTGGAAGTGCGTTGCAGGGGAATGAGAGTGACCGACAGGAAGAGGTCCTGCCTATGGATGGGTCATTACAGCAGGGAAAGCTTCTCAAAATCTCTGTCTTCACTGGTCTACAGAAAGAGGTCAAAGAGCTTGGCTCTGTTAGATGAGACCCTTTCATTAAGAAAACGAGCAAATGTGGCAAATTTGTGTCCTGACATGGCAATGACCTGGTAACAGGAAATCCTTCCCCTTTCAAAGAAGACCAGCGCTGGATTGCCTAAGTTCAAATGTTGGCTGCATCACTTTTTACTGAATCGGTGACTCTAATTAATTTAAGCTAATTTCTTCTTCTCTGCTTTAGGCAGTAATCCCATACTTAGTAAATTAAGAGTCATAAACCTGTTAAACTGTGGGTAAATAGAAGATTAAAAAACTACTTTGAGCTGGGCGGTGGTGGTGCACACTGTTAATCTCAGCACTTGGGAGGCAGAGACAGGTGGATTTCTGAGTTTGAGGCTAGCCTAGTCTACAAAGTGAGTTCCAGGACAGCGAGGGCTACACAGAGAAACCCTGTCTCAAAACAAAAATAAAAACAAACAAACAAACAAAGCTACTCTGTACCTTCTCCAGTTTGCTGGGTACTGACCAATGTAGTGTTTAGTGCTTACATGTGCCATATGTTTTAGTACTACGTGCTTCACACAAACCCTCTGGCTGGATTTTTTTTAACTCTACTTTATGAAAACCAAAAGGAGAAGAGATTTATAATTTAAATCAATATATATATATATGTATATATATATATTCAAATCATATATATATACATACACATACATATACATATGTGTGTGTGTATATATGTGTGTGTATATATGTGTGTGTGTATATATATATATACATATATACATATATGTATATATATACACATATATATAAAGTGTGATCTCTTTGGAAGTGAAGAGAAAACAATTTAATTCTCATGAAGAACTTGCCTGTCTACTTTCTCTACTGCTTAAAATGTCTGCAGCTATGTGTCAGATACTCTTCCAGGTGTTTAAGAGACAGAGCACAAACATGAACTACCACTTCTGAGGACTTTTGAATGTGATCAATAAATAAGCCAGCATTCACAATGCAGTGTAAATGCTCAGGGAGTCTCCCAACATAGTAGGGCAGCACATTTGACCCAGTGGGATTGAAGAAGGTTTTCACATGAATTGGGCCTCCGAGAATGAATAGGAATTGATCCTGAGAATACGAGCCTGTATTACAGATAGCAAGATGCAAAAGAACATGGAAAGAGCTAGACACGGTGGCACAAACCGTTAATCCCAGCAGAGACAGGTAGATCTCTGAGTTCAAAGTCAGCCTGGTCCACAAACTGAGACTGCAGGGCTACACAGAGAAGCCCTCTAGGGAAACAAACAAACAAACAAACAAACAAACAAAGAGAATATGGAAAGAACCGACTTGATAGTGGCTTAGGAACTCCATCCAAGTAGGTAATCATTCAGTGAGTTTTTCTTGAACACAAATACAGTGCTAGGCCATCATCTAGTACTGTCACTAGCTTATTGTTATGTGCGTAGATACAGTGTATGCCCCAGAACATAACTTCAGAGTAGGGAGAAGGAGAGAAAGGGCTTGCACCAGTCAGGCTTTTGCAATGCTAAGCACCTAGCAGTGAACAGGGGAACCACGCTTGTTCCAGTGACACTTACTTTCTTCTAATAGAGGAGATGATAAAAATGCGCAGTTAAGGTTTGCAGATATGCCAGGCAATGGTGGCACATGCCTTTAATCCCAGCACTCAGGTGACAGAGGTAAGCGGAATCTCTGAGTCTCTGAGTTTGAGCCCAGCCTGGTCTACAGAGTGAATTCCATGACAGTTGGGGCTATACAGGGAAACCCTCTCAGAAAAAAACAAAAACAAAAAAACAAAGGGGGGGATGTTTTGCTTCATGTGCTTAAACATGAAGAGGGTAATGCAGAACTTGAGGATTTTGATACAAATTCTCTGGACTTTCACTGTAGCTAGATGAATTGAGCACCCAAGATGTGGTGCCTGTGTACAGAGCTCCTGGTAAATTAACTCATGCGTGAGCTCCCACTGAACAAGAACAGACTGTTAAAAGCCAGACGACATTGCACAGAAAGTAAGATATCCTAGAAGAAGCTGGAAACATACACAGTATGACACAGAAATAGATTCAGTATAAATGCAAATAAAAGGGAAGGAGTGAGGATTGAAAAGAAAAAGATAATTAGGCAACATTATAAGATGACTCCAGCCAGTGCTGAGGCTGAAGCAGGCTTATTTCTTTTTTATATCATTCTAGGTATGTACAAAGAATATGGTCAGTCCTAAGGCCTAAACAGGGTAGTTAAGGAACAAACAAAGCAAAAAAAAAAAAAAAAAAAAAAAAAAAAGGTCTTATGATTACTGCATTCAGGCTCTTAACAAGACCCAGCAAGATACAAAGAACACATTCTTCAACTGTATTCACCTTGATCTACCTCCATGCACGGTGTCAGATTCCTGCCAAATTCCTAGGAGTGGCCCCAAACGTTCTCCACCTCTCCACCGAGGAAGATAAAGAAAACGGGTCAGTGAAACAAGCTAGAGCCAACAGGTGCTAACTAACTTCAGTCTGGGATTCGCTGGGCAGAGGGATTAGAGAGGCAAAGAGAAGTGCTTGAACACAGAGGGGCCCTGAGCCACTGCACAGCAAAGGCTGTTCTACAGCTTTAGAAGGAAGCTTTCCAGAACAGCAGCGCTTTAGCCACTGCACTGCAGGCCTGCTCTTATGTGTTTTTATTGCTTTCAGAATAACAAGAAGTTTATGGAATACACTGAAGAGGGCAGTGGGCTAGGCAGTAACTAGTACTGCTGCCTACTGTGAGCTATTTAAACAAGACACCTTATTTAAAGTATCCCATAAGATGCCTGAATGTTACATCGATATGTGAGACCTTGCTATTCATTTCTTTAAAATAACTATACAAATCTGTCTGTGCTCAAAATAAAATTAGTAAATATAATGTTTGGGTATTCTTGGCTATCTTAAATGTGCTAATGAAGAGGTGCTGTTGACGGCCTTAACCTAATTTAACCTACCCCCTGAACTCTGAGAGTGACAATGTCACCAACTACATCTGTGTGGTACCTTTTAAGGAGCTGGGGCTTGGACTCAGTGAAGACCAGATCTCAGAAGAGGAAGCTCGTAACCTGACAGATGGCTTCAGCCTGCCTGCCTTGAAGGTAACCAGCCCTCTTAGAAGGAAGGATGAGGAGTGCACAAGACTGAGTGTGCACATGGCCTGTGCCATTGCTCTCTGACACCGGCGGGGCTCCTGTTCCCCTTCCGTGCCACCAAACGCCATGTGCTTTAGGTGTCATGACACTGGCGTGAAGAGCTGAGAGAGCATACAAATTGGTGAAGAGATCCTTGTAGCTTGGTGTCCTTGTTCTTAATTTAAAACACCATAGAGTATATTTAAAAATAAAGGAAGCCCTAGTGAGTTTGTTTCAACAAACCTGAGCAACACACTTAATATGTCTATCTTTCTTTATAAAGTCCCCACAATTTTTCTTCATACCTTAGGAAATAATTTTCTCACTAGAAGCAGCTATGTGAAAGAATATAATTGACAATATAAAAGTTAAATTTCAAACTTCAAATACTTGAAGTGAAATAAGGAAAACTAGAATAACTTCAGATCTTTCTATATAAGGAGTACTAAGGTAACTAAAGCTTACAAGGGTAAGAGTTGGGCTCGATGACAGAGTGTGCGCCCTAATATGCATGAGGCCCTTTCTTCCATCCCAGCACCACAGATGGCGTCAAGCAAACAAAAAGAACAAGCAGAAGCTAAGCAGGACACACAAACTGGTCAGTCTCAGAGCAGAACAAACAGCCCATGCAGTAGACCTCTTCGTTATACTCTTGAAAAAAGTACAGAGATACCAAGTGTTTTACAAAGGAAGTCGATTGTTATCAACTTCATTATCAAGGATATTATCAATGATAACTTCATTATCAATGAAGATTCAAGGAGAACTCAAATACAGGTGGTGACAGCATACACCTGACAAATGAATTCAAGTCTGCACAAAAGTGGATAGCTGTAACCAGAAATTTCCCTCTTACTAACTAGTGAGGGTGAATCCCATACATCAAAAGTATGCTAGAAGCAAATTACAGTTCAGCCCTGGAGCATCAGCAGTAACATACCTGAAAACACTTCATGAACTGCTTTCTTGATGGCCATGTCAGGGGTGTTTGATTGGTTGGGTTGGTTTTGGTTTTGTGAAAATGTATTTCTCTGCTGTGTACCCCTGGCTGTCCTGGAAATCTATAGAATGGGCTGGTCTCGAACTCAGAGATCTGCCTGCTTCTGCCTCCCAAGTGCAAGCATTAAGTAAATTTATGCGCCTCCACTCCCTGGCTGTGGCCATAGAAACATTAACAAGAACAAATAATGGGGGGAACCTAAGGCAAGTCATAAAAACCTCCCATCATGCCAGCACTCAGGAGGCTGGTGCGGAGCCCACCTGGAGGCAGCCTGCATTGCATGCAAAGTGTGACCCTGTTTTAGCAGTCAGTTTCCAGGTGCCTTATTTACCCTTTGTTTAGCAGGCTCCATGGAGATAACAGGTTCTCTTTGAAACTGCCCCCGATAACCATGCAGTTCCCATGTTGGCAGCACTTACCAAGATACATTTTATGTTGAGATATGTATCTTTTTTCTATTTTTACATGGTACTATTTTGTTTTATTTATTTACATTTCAAATGTTGCCCCCTTCCCAGTCCACCCTCCAAGAGTTCTTCACCCCATCCTCCCTTGTTTCTGAGAGGGTACCCCTCCCACCTCCCTACCTATCCACTCTCACCTCACCCTCCTCCCTCACATCCCCCTTCCCTGGGGCATCAAGTCTCTATAGAAGCATCTGTCTCCCACTGAGGCCAGACAAAGCAGTCCTCTGCTACTATATGCCAGGGGTCACAGACCACCCCATGTATGCTCTTTGGTTGGTAGCTCAGTCTCTGGGAGCTCCCAGGGGTCCAGGTTAGTTGATACTTTTGTTCTTCCAATGGGGTTGTGATCTCCTTTAGCTCCTTCAATCCTTCCACTAACTTTTCCATAAGGGTCCTCGACCTCAGTGCAATGCTTGGCTGTGAGAATCTGCATCTGTCTCAGTCAGCTGCTGGTAGAGCCTCTCAGAGGACAGCCATGCTAGGCTCCTGTCTGCAAGCACAACGTTGCATCAGAAATAGTCAGGATTTGGTGCCCACCCATGAGATGGATCTCAATTTGGTCTAGTTACTGGATAGCCTTTCCTTCAATCTCTGCTCCATTTTTGTCCTTGCATTTCTTTTAGACAAAAAACAATTCTGCTTCAAAACTTTTGAGTGTAGACCCCATCCCTCCACTGGGGACCCTGTCTTTCTACTAGAGATGGTTTCTTCAAGTTCTGTCTCCCCACTGTTGGGCATTTCAGCTAATGTCATTGTCATTGAGTCCTGGGAGCCTCTCGCATCCCAGGCCTCTGGGACTTTCTCAAGGTCCCACTCCCCACCCCTACCCACTGCAGCTGCAGCTTCCATTTATTCTCTGGGTCCTCTGGGCTTCTCTTCCTGTCTCCCCAATACCTGATCCTGTCCCCCTTTTCCTCTCCCTCTGTCTCCCTTCTTACTGTCTGTGAGTTATATCATGGGTAATCTGTACTTTTTTGGCTTAATACCTACTTATCAGTGAGTACATACCATGCATGTCCTTTTGAGTCTGAGTTACCTCACTCAGGATGATATTTTCTAGTTCCATCCATTTGCCTCCAATGCAAATGGAGGATGTTCATGATGTCCTCATTTTTAATAGCTGAATGTTTTTTGGGAGTGGGAACTATGATAGAATAGAGGAGTGGCTGCATAGGTTATAGTAGATCTGCATACTAAACCTTTGCACATCCGCTGTATCTAGCTTGCAAAGACTTTGGAACAATGTCTGCTTCCTCTGCAATATTCACATACATAGTTCCAAAACAGCTGGCACTTTGTTTTTAGGAGGGGGAAGAGTAGGAGAAAATTCTAATAATGCTCACTGGGTTAAGGGAAAGAACATTGATCAATTTCTTTTATTTCCAGGGTAATCCTCAGGATCATGCTTTTACTCTGTACAGGAACAAAGTCTTTTTGAAAGAATAAATTGAGATATTTTTAGTTAAGCAGAAGTGAATTTATATCTTAACCTGGACTCTAGTTTGGTCTTAAATATAAACTATTCTTTAGACTTATCTCATTTTTTTAGAAAAAAAAAAAAAGGTTGTAAAACCACAACTGCTTTTTTAAAGTGTTAAATGAGAAGATTCTCAAAATGTCTAAAGCAGAGCTGGTCACTTAATGGGTCCTTAAAATCAGTCATTGCTTCTTGTTTGTGTGTTATAAATATACTTATGTAAATTCACAGGCTATGTGTTTTCCTTTTCAATTTTATTTTATGTATATGGCTATCTTGTCTGCATGTGTATGTGTGCAATGTGTGTGTATATATGTGTGTGTGTATATATATATAAACAAATATATATGTAATAAAATATATCTCCACAAGTCAGAAGAAAGTATCAGACCCCCCCTACCCTGACTTGACTTCAGTTCCCAGCACCACATATAAGCCACTGTGTGAAGCTGGAATCAAAGCCAGAGCCTCTGTAAGAGCAAGTGCTACTAACCACCAAGTCATCTCGCCATCCTTTTCTTTGCTCCTCATTGCTAGTCTTTAAGAAGGATTCAGAGAAGCAGTTTTGATGGTTTTACAGCTCTTTAAGTTATGTTTGTTCAGTTGTTAAGATGTCTACTGAGTTTCCTATTTAGGTTTTGATGTAATTTTTGGTTTTGTCCATTTTTTAAATTAAAATGTAACTGTGTCATTTTCTCCCTTTTCTCCTCCCCAACACCTTCCTTGTATGCCACCCCCATCTCCATCTCAAAATTGTGGCTTCTTTTTCTTTAGTTTTTATAATGTGCATCTTTTCTTTAGTTGTTAATTATAGCATGTGTGTGAGCATGTATGCATGCGTGTGCATGTATAAATGCCTAAATATATGAATATAACCTACTCAGTCCACTCTGCATGTATATGTGCATGTGTCTCTGTGTGTGAATGCCTAAATATATAAATATATGCTGCTTAGTCCATGTAGTATTACCTGTATGTGTGTGTATAAATATAAATATATATGTGTGTATATATACATATACATACATACACACACATATACATATATATATATGCCTTCAGGGCTGACCACATAGTACTGAATAAACAGCTAAGGGCCCATCTCTGGGGCAGACTCCTGCTACTGCTCTCAGCAGTTCTTAGTTTCCCGTTGTTCTTTGTCGAGGACGGAGGCCCCTTGAGACCTCCTCCTCATGAGGAGTCATCTGGTGTTACACTTCTCTTGTTTTCTGCTCTGTCTCTCAAGCATAAATTCACAGAGACCAGAGAGATAACTCAGTAGTTAGGAGCACATAACGTTCTCCCTGAGAACCCAAGTTCAGTCTCATTACCCATGTTAGGCAGCTCACAACTTCCTGTAACTCCAGCTCCAGGAGATCCGACAGCCTCTTCTGGCCTCTGTAGCCATTTACATTCATGAGTATAAATACACATGAGTATAAGTACACACATAGTCATTTTTTAAAAATAGGTTTGCAGTTTTCATGCCAGACATGCTAATTCTTAGAACAAAGTAGTAGCCTCATTTTGAACCCCAATTTGTCTTCCTCTTCCTTTCCTTGAGATAAGGTCTCAAAGCTGCAGCCTTAGAACTTGCAGAGATCTGTTTGCCTCCTGTGTGCTGGGTTAAAGGTGTGAACCACCACAACTGCCTTGAGCACTAAGTTCCTTTTTTTTTTTTTTTTTTTTGCTTGCATGTATGTCTTTGCACCACATGTGTGAAGTACCTCTGTTCCAGGACCACCTTGAACTGGAATTACAGATGGATGTAAGCTGCCTGACATATGGTTGCTAGGAATGGAACCCAGCCCAGGTGCTATGTAAGAGCAATGCCTGCTGGTAACTGCTGAGCCATTGCTTCAGCCTCAAACTCTTGATGTGTATGTATAGGTGCACACATACCACAGCATTCCTGTGGAGGTCAGAGGGCCACTTGTATGGCTCTCTCCTTGCACCATGTGAGTATTGGAGATGCAGCCCAAACGGTCAGGCTTCATAGCTAGTGCCTTTACCTGCGGAGCTATCTCATCTGCCTAAAAATCAATTTTTCCATTTCTAATAAATTTGTGAGACAGAATGTCTCTAGGTATATCCCTGGCTGTCCTAAAACTCACTGTGTAGAACAGACTGGCCTCTAACTCAACAGATCTGCCTGCTTCTGCCTCCTGAGTGCTAGTGTTATAGGCATGTACCAGCATACCTGGCTTCGTTTTATTATTTTAAATTATATGTGTCTGTATATATCACAGGAAGTCAGAGGTATCAGTTTCCTCTGGAGTTGGAGTTACAATCAGTTGTGAGCTGTCACATGGGTGGTGGGAAATGAACCCAGGTCCTCTGGAAGAGCACTGAGCCATGTCTCCAGCCCTTCACCCATTCTTAGGTCATTCTATCTAGGATAGGTCTGTGCTGAATTACATATAGGTGTTGGCTTCTCTACTAGTATAGAACAACTCCCAACTCACAGCTTATGACTGCGTATTTCAGGATAGTGTCCTTGGCTGATCTTAGAGTTAGTTCAAGTTCAGATTGGTCATTATTTAGGATAATGTGAAAAGTTAAAGTCAGATGCTAAATTTATAGTTTGTTTTGAATATTGACATTTTTATTGATCAGTATGTTTTCAATCTCCCCCCACCCACCTTCTTGTTCCCCCACCGCCATCTTAGGTTTTGTTCCAGCTCTGGGTGGCACAGAGTTCAGAGTTCTTCAGACGCCTGGCCCTGTTACTTTCTACAGCGAATTCGCCTTCAGGGCCCTTACTCACTGCTGCACTTCTGCCTCATCATATCCTCTGTGACGTGACTCAAGGTCTACCTCATGCTCACTCTGCCTGCTTGGATGAGCTGAAGCGCAGCTATGAGTTCTTCCGGTACTTTGAAACTCAGCACCAGTCAGTCCCCCAGCGCTTATCCAAGACTCCGCAGAAGTCGAGGGAGCTGAGCAACGTCCACACAGCAGTCCGTAGCTTACAGCTCCATCTGAAAGCACTACTGAATGAGTAAGTTGAGAAGCTGTAAGGAATCATCAGAGCAGTAAGCAACTGTCACTCTCAGTCCATTTGGGCTGTTCCTGTCGCCCCTAGAAAGAAGGAAGAAAGCGGCGTGTGAAGGATGGTTTGTAGGCACGGGCTATCAGGAGACAATGATTTCTAAGCACTACAGTTTAAGAGAAATCGTTTATAGCTTTCCCTTTTCTGGTTTCAGCAGAAAATAGATGCTCCTTATCTTTGAGAGATAAAATGGAAAGGTGTTTTAGTTTGTGTTTACTGCTGTGAACAGACACCATGACCACAGCAACCGTTATAAAGGACAACATTTAATTGGGGCTGGCTTACAGATTCAGAGGTTCAGTCCATTATCCTCAAGGCAGGAGCATGGCAGCATCCAGACAGGTATGGTGTGGAAGGAGCTGAGAGTTCCAAAGGCAAACAGAAGACTGACTTCCAGGCAGCTCTGGCAAGGGTCTTAAAGCCCTTGTCACAGCTTTACACTTGTGTAATACATTTCCTCCAACAAGGCCACACCTTCTAACAGTGCCACTCCTTGGGCCAACCATAGTCAAACCACCACAAGAGGATTATCAAAAATAAGCATCTTTTTAACCCTCTTAACGTCAGACGTTAGAACTGGAACTCACAGTCTGAGGGAAGGAAGTGCCTGTCAGTACTCTATAGCATTATGAAAGGTGCCACTGTATATAGTTACAGGGTAATACTTACTACTTTATAAATACATCAAAACATGTTTGGAAATATTTCTATAGCACAAAATAAACTTCTTGGCCTCAGTAAAGGGAAGTGTCCATATTTCATATTTGTTAATCCTCAGTTTACATAATACTGGCATCCAGCTATCGTTTCCAAATGGTTATAACCTGCTTTGATATGCTTTTATCTCTTGTAAATATTTTTCTCATCTATTTCTAAATAGAAATTTTCATATTTAAAAATGGAATAAGCCAGATGTAGTGGGGGATTCTTTTAATCCCAGCACATGGGAGGCAGAGGCAGGTAGCTCTCTGAGTTCTAATCTAGTATATAGAGAGTTTCAAGATAGCCAGAACTACATAGACTCTGAGAAAGAAAGGGGGAGAGAGAGAAGAAGAGAGGAGAAAAAGAGAAAAAGAGAAAAAGAGAAAAAGGGAAGGGAAGGGAAGGGAAGGGAAAGGAAGGGAAGGAAAGAAGGGAAGGGAAGGAGAGGGAGTTGGACCACAGTAGTCATTCCCACTGAATTTTTTTCAGTAAATTTCCAAAATATTGATAGAGTAGGACTAGAGCAAATGGGTGGTTAAGTTCTTGTGCTGGTAATCCAGAGGTCATTGAGATTTATATAACTGATGAGATTGCAGGTGATAAATTTACCTGACCCATAATATCAAATCAAGAAGTAGAGAGAGAAGTGGGAAAATCAGATGTAGGAAGTGGACCAAAAGGCCTGGACTACCCTGTACTCTCACAAGGCTGACTGAGCTGGGATGAAGGGGAACAAGATACAAAGACAGCAATGGAAGTTCATAGACATTTGAGAAGATAAGTTTTACCTCAGTTCAAGGCCTTGGCGATAGGAAACTTGTGAAAGATTGGAATGGGAAAAGGATAGAAGCTGAGGTGAGGCTATCCCAGTGCTCAGATGGCAGGTGGATACTAACCACCAGTTCATGGCAAGCAACATGGACAGACAGTAAGGCCATTTCCACAGGAGTGGGGAGCAAAGGCTGGATTATCTGAGTGTGTCAGAACAGGGTCTCTAGAGCAGCAGAGCTGACAGGATGAATGCACACACGCACACATACAAACAATTATATATATATATATATATATATATATATATATATATATATATATATATATATATATATATATATATATTACACATTTATATTATAATATATTTCAGATTTATTACTTATGCATGTGTCTGTGCACTTATATGCAGGTACTAACAGAGGCCAGAAGAGGGTGTTGGATGGTCTAGGGCTGGAGTTAGAAATGGTTATGAACTGTCCAAGATAGGTACTGGGGACCAATCTCCAGTACTGTAAAAGAGCACAAGTACTGTTGATCACTGAGCCACCTTTCCAGCCCCATGAATATAAGTTATAAGAGAAGTTTTCACCCACAACTCTAGTTCCAGAAGATCCAGCACCTTCCTCTGACTCTGCCGGCACTAGGCACACACCAGGGGTACAAGACATACATGCAGGCAAAATAATCATACATGCAAGATAAATCTTCAAAGAGGGCCTTTTTTTGGTTTTTTGGGTTTTTTTAAAGAGGGGTTTTAGTAGATTGCAGTAGGGACTAGGTAGTCCAGCAGTAGTTGTCTGCATCCTGGCTGAGAACCTAGCTTTTCTGTCTGCAAGGCAGCCCCAGTCTCTTCTGCAAGGTTGGATGTCTCAGCAGTCCCAGTCTGTCCTGCAGACCTGAGTGATCTCTAAAGAGCTGCGGCTCCTTAGTCCACATCACAGGGCCACACACGCTGGGTTCAGATGCCACAGAAGATGCGGCAGCAGCATATAGGTGTTCATCAGCAAGGAAAGAAGAGGCCTCTCCCTTCATTGAGTTCTTCCCTAGAACCCTCACAGACCTGAGGATCAGTCTCTTAGTTCGTTCTGGATCTGATCAAGCACCCTAAAAAATGTGCGGCAACAGAATCAGAAGTGGGCCAGGCATGTTGGAATACCTTAGAAAGAAGGTGGATTAAAGGGAAAGATTGCGACCCTGATCGCGCATAGACACAGTGTTAAAAACAAGAGGCTGGAAGTGGGGATTGTACATGAGAAATGTGTGATTCTGTCTCAAAACAGGGCGTTCATCATGTGGCACTGTCACTTTAGTGTTTTAATTAGCAAGTACACTGGGTACAAATAGCATATTTGTTTCTCTCCCACTGCTGTGGAACTCCTCTCTCCTGTGTGGTGGGTGAAGGGGTTGGCTGTTAGTGAGTTAGTTGGTTTGAGACAGGAGCTTGCTTTGTAGCCTGAGTTGTCTTCAGACTCCTGCTCCTGTTGCTCAGGCCTCCCAAGGACTGGATTGTAGGACTCCACCCACTCCCTATCTATAGTTCTTATATATATTAAATATATATAATATACATGCACATATATATACACCATTTTACTGGTTATAAATTGTTTAAAAATAGAAGATGGCTTAATTTGTTCCTTTAGATCAGAAATTGTCTAGTAGCCGAGCAGTGGTGGCACATGACTTTAGTCCCAGCACTTGGGAAGTAGAAACAGATATGATCTCTGATTGATGCCCACCTGGCTTATGGAAGGCGTTCAAAGCTAAATGAAGAAACTCTTATCTCAAAAACCAAAAATGAAAGGAAGGAAAGAAGGAAAAGAAATTCTCTAGTATATATGTAAGAAATACTCCGTAAATACATTACTTAATAGTCCTTATAAATTTTCATTTGTTTCAGGGGGTGGTTTAGGTTGTTTAACCAAGGACTCTATCTCTGAGCTACGTCTCCAGCCCTGCTTAGTCATTTTTAAATGTACAGTCCAATCACGCTGTTGAACAACCATCACCACTATTGTCTGCAGAACTGTTTTAATTTAATAGGCTTAATTTCTTAAATACTCCTCTTAAGTGATAAAATTTCCATTTTGTCTATTAAAAACCTATTTCTCATTTTCTGTGTTGCAGAGTAATAATTCTTGAAGATGAACTTGAAAAGCTCGTTTGTACTAAAGAAACACAAGAGCTGCTATCGGAGGCTTATCCGATACTAGAGCAGAAATTAAAACTGATTGAACCACACGTTCAGGCCAGCAACAGTTGCTGGGAGGAAGCCATTTCTCAAGTGGATAAACTGCTCCGGAGGAACACAGATAAAAAAGGTACGTGTGGATTATTTTCAGTGTGTGCTTGTCAATTATGCTCACTCTATCCTGAAGGGATTCCTCTGTTTGTGGCCTGTGTCGAAACAGATGAAACTGGCTGCATAAAAGTTCTTAGTTAATAGAAAGAAGAGGTGGATGAAATTGATACTCAGCTCCAATCACCTCTAATATAAAACACATATGATGTGAACATGCATCCCATTGTTATAAACTGGAATGAAGGGAGAAATGTTGGCAGTAGTTTCTACTGTCAGAACTTCCAACTCTTATAGGTTGAATAATAAAAGAACTGGGTTAAGCCAGGTGTGTTGTTGCTCAACTCTAAGCTCAGCTCTAGGGAAGCAGAGGCAAGAGGATCACTGTGAGTTTGAGGCTAGTCCTGTCTATGTAGTGAGCTCTAGGATAGCCAAGACTACATAGAGAGACCTTGTCTCAGAAAAAACAAAAAGAACAGATTTAGCTGGATGTGGTAGTTCATGCCTGTAATTCTAGCACTTGGAAGGCTGAGACAGGAGGATTGCCTTGTGGAAGACAGCCTGGGCTACCTAACAAAACTCTTTGTCAAAATAAAACAAATGATAGTTGGATAGTCAAGAGCCAGTGTAGCTCAGTGAATATATCTCAGTTCCTAGCACTCCCATAAGTGATGGTCATGAGCAAGGTCCTGAGATTTCCTTTTAAGGTATAGTACTTAGTTCTGTTAGGAAGATATAATACAGAAATGACATAGTTAATGGCTGTGAGTTCATTGTAAGCATCACAGACTAATCGTCTTAGGTCAGATCATGTTGTCCCCTAACCTGTGTTTTTAAAACTCAGATTTCACTCTAGGTTTTACACCACTAATTTAACTTGGAATGTTTAGTATGTTAATTTTTTAAATTGTGCAACAAGCCAACACCGTATTTTTCCCATGGGTCTCTATTACAGGGTTAATTAGACTTGTACATTGAATTTATATTGTTGCCAACAGTAATTGGTTCATATCACCATAATAATGTTTTGTTTATAGTTAGCACTTTAATAGTTTGTTTCAGTGTCTTCAATGAATAAATACTAACTTTTTTCAAAGAAAATATTGGCATGATAATGACTGTGCTTCCTTTTCTAGTGGATGTGTTTTTTCAAAGGATAAATCTCTTAAGGAATTTTGATATATGTAAATATTTTAAATTTTACCCTGAGGTCTAGAACATCTGAGTACAAGAAGAAACACTCAGAAGTCTTTGGGTGCTCAAAGATGCAGCCCTGACTTGTTCAGTGGTAGAATATGTGCTGACCATATAAAGGCTGGACACTAAAAAGCAGTACATGCCATTCAGTGCTTCCCGAGCACATTCTGAGACAGGAGAATATTACCCAGCCAGCTGCCGTGTGAAAACAGGAGAACATTACCCAGCCAGCTGCCGTGTGAAAACTGTCTTCTCATCATGAAGCCGGTAGTCAGTAATGCTAGCCGATTGCTAGTGTTGGTACACAGTTGCCCACAGCTATAACCCTTTAAATGTTTGAAAACATTCTACAAAGCCAGCATGTTAGCCAGATTTTTTTGTTTTATTTCAAAAGTCATTTCAGAGGCTGGAGAGTTGTCTCAGCATTTATTAACTATTCTTCCGAAGGATCCAGGCTTGGTTCCCAGTACCTGCACGGCAGCCCACAGCTGTGTAACTCTAGTTACAGGGATCCTGTGCCCTCTTCCAGCCTCCATGGGCACTAGGCACACAGTGCCTCACAGACATACATGCAAGCAGAACACCCATGCACAGAAATAGTTTTTAATTAAAAGTCATTTTAGATTTATAAAAAGATTACAAAAGTAATCCAAAATCCCCTTCATCTAGATTCTGTAATGATTGATGTTCTACCACATTTGGCTTGTCTGTGTGTGTCTATGTATACACATGCGCCTACAGTCCCATTATCCCTAAATCTTTCTTTGTAATTTTGAAAACTGAACATCCTCCTACATAATGCAAAATGCTGTCATAGTGAGGAATTTAACGCAGATGCAATACTGCCATACAACCCACAGTTCCTATGAAAGTTGTACAGATTGTCAGTAGTTTTATATGTCCACATCCCAGTCATATGCAGTATTTGGTTGTCATACTTCTTTTTTTGTTTTTTGTTTATTTGTTTTGCCTTTCTTTATAGTACTATACAATAAATGTTTTATGAGGAAATAATTTCAGATTATATAAATAAACTTGTCTCACCAAAATTTCACCCACTATTTATACATACACCATAAGATTCAGTAGTATCGAGCTAGAGAAAGTACCCAAGGAGCTAAAGGAATCTGCAACCCTATAGGTGGAACAACAATATGAACTAACCAGTACCCCGGAGCTCTTGACTCTAGCTGCATATGTATCAAAAGATGGCCTAGTTGGCCATCACTGGAAAGAGAGGCCCATTGGACATGCAAACTTTATATGCACCAGTACAGGGGAACACCAGGGCCAAAAAGTGGGAGTGGGTGGGTAGGGGAGTGGGGGGTGGGGGGGTATGAGGGACTTTTGGGATAGCATTGGAAATGTAAATGAGGAAAATACCTAATAAAAAATATTAAAAAAAAAAGATTCAGTAGTATCGTATTTATATGTTGGCTAAGAACTATCGAAACTTCACGTTCCCAGACTTGGGGTGTAGGATAACTAAGCGCTAAAACACTCACCTACTTACCTTGGGCCCCCGGGGTTCAGTGCCTAGCATACAAAATAAATAAGAGAAAAACTATGTGTTCACATAAAAGCTCTACGTATATTTCTGTATGACTTTGTTTATAGTCACTAAAATATCTAAAGGCCATGTGTCCTTCAGCTGGTGAATAAATTGTAACATCCATTCACTGGGGAACCACTCAGCAGTGAAAAGACTGGCCACACAACAGGGCAACTTGATAACTTTGATTTGGTTGTTTTGAGACGGGGTTTTGTTATGCAGTATAGCTTGCTTTGACTTCATTTTAGTCCAGGTTAGCTTCAAACTTGTAGTGTGGGGGTTGCAGACATGTGCCCCCACACCGGGCATCTACACAGTTCTTAACACAGTGTTCGGGAGAAGCTGGAAATGGGTGAGTGGGTTATAAAGCAGCAGGATATCCAGACATGGTGGTGCACACCTCAGATCTCAGCACTGAGGAGCCTGAGGCAGGATGACTGCAAGTTCAAGGCCCCCTTAGACTACTTAGCAAGATGCTGCCCCACCCCCTCAAAAAAAAAAAAAAAAAAAAAAGAACAGCCAAAACAGGTAACATAGGTTAATATTTGATGTGATGGAACTGTTTGATATTTAGGTTGTTAGTAGTTTATGTATTTGTCTGACCCCATAGAATTGGGTACCAAAAGGTAAGATTTTTGGAATGAATAGATTAGCTTAAATTATTTTCACTTGTTTTAGGTTTTTTTTTTAAATTTGCGTATGTGTATTTATATAACTGTTTTTAATGGTAGTATTCTTCAGAACTATTTAAGAGTAAGTGGCAGGCATAAAATTCCACTATCTCAAAATATTTCTATGATAATTGCCAATTGATAATTTCCTAATCCATTTTCTCTTTTACACTTATTATTTGGCATTTTATTCTAATGTAAAGAATCCATTTGTCCTCTTACTTATATCAGTAAAACTTTATGGATGCAAATCTTACAGTGAATTTTAATTTGTTATTATAATTATATGAAGATCATCTTTTTTTTTCTTTTTGCTAATCTTTTCAGTTAGTATAAAAATGAGTTTATTTCATTGTGTCATTTTCGCGTTCGCATCATCTTACTTCCTTGCTCCCTCCTGGTACTGGTTCTGACCCTGGAGAGCCCTCAGGCCTTTCAGTGGGGTGTGGTGTTTAGGAAGCAAGGTCTGGATGCTATGTGTGCTCATTGCCCCCCCCTCCCGATGCAATTGCTTCCACATCTCAGTGTACAGCTGGAGTGGAACAATATATTTTACAGCTGTACACATATTCAGATCCATGACTGTACCTGCCTGTGTGTTAAGAGCTGTGCCATATCAATAGTGCTAACAGAGTTTCAACACCATGTGATTTATTGCCCTTCCCCATTTCCATATTCAAACCTCCCCTCTCTGGTTATGGGAATCTTGACTCATAATTTTCAACTTATTTACTTAGCACAAATCCCTCAACACTGTGTACAGCTGTGGACTCTTCCTCAGAGAGTCCTCTCTTTCCTGCTCCATGTGACCACACAAGCCCATGCACATCTAGAGTGTCCTCTAAGCTCTCCCACCATCTTGCCATTCCTTGCTGGCTAAGATGCCCTTTTCTGCTTTACCCCAGCACCAGGGTAATTTGTGCAGTAGGCCTCTTGCCAGGTAAAAGTCCCCATTGGAACCCAAATTTACCTCCTCTCCTTGACATTTCAGTTGATCTTGTTATTTTTAAAGCTTTATTTTAATATTTATTTTATGAAGAATTAAGGAAATTGTCTGCTTAAAAGTTTAAAAGCCCCAAAAGAGTAGGACTCTGATGACAAGCCTCATCAACCCCTGTCCCAGCCCATGGTGACTTTCTAGTGTCTCCATACCCTAGAGAGTCCATGCACGTGTTCATAAAGTAAATGTCAATGTTTAAATATTTTGTCAAATGTGTTCATTTAGTATACTTTCTCTTGAAAAAAATAGGTATTTTTCCTAGTGTGGTTTCTGAATTTTTATGTCATAAAGACTACCTACATTTCAAAAGTGTTTAGTAAGTTTGTGATTTCTTCTTATACTTGTGTGTGTGTGTGTGTGTGTGTGTGTGTGTGTGTGTGTGTGTGTGTGTGTGAGTGTGTTTGTCAGATGGTTGTGAGCCACTATGTGGTTGCTGGGAATTGAACTCGGATCCTCTGGAAGAGCAGTCAAGTGGCCCCTGAGCCATCTCTCCAGCCCTGTATTTTCTATTTAGCAGTATTGATCAACTACCGTCAAGAGCTGAGGTGTCCATCAGCTGTCTCCCACATGCTAGGCTTACCCAAGGGCCAGGGTTCCACCCCAGGACTTCAGAAGCGACAAACAGTACTCTGGGTTTGGATTTTCTGTGGTTGATCATTTTGTTGACCAGTTTTCATTTTTTTATTCAAAGGCCTTACTGTGTTGTATCAATACTGACAAGAAAAACTGTTCTACTGTCAGCCCAATGGAACTTTCTTGAGTGTGTGGTCTGGTAGGCTGGCCTCAAACTCACAGATCTACCTGCCTCTGCCTCCAAGTGTTGAGATTAAAAGGCTGCACTACCATGTTTTGTTCTGGTTTGATTTGGTTTGGTTTGGTTTGGTTTGGTTTTAAGGAGAAAGAATAATGTTCCGTTTTAAAACCCTCCCAACACTATGAACAAAGTATTTTGTGAGAGTGGAATATTTGTCAGCTACCATGTGACAGATACTATGGCCGTGTACTGCTCAAGGTTAACTTAAAGCCAAGTGGTAAATATATATAGCTATTACTGTTCCCTTTTGGCGTCTTTCATTTTTGCAAATAAAAGATTCTAGCCAGAACAATTTGGGAGCCAGATAGGGTAATACACATAAAAAAATCTAACACTCAGGAGCCTGAGGTAGGAAGATTATTAGTTTAAAACCAACCTGGGCTCCTAAAAAGATCCTGTGTCAAAACAAGAAAACCAGGGGAAAATGAAGTCAGACTGTGAGACTAAGAGGTAGTGCTGAGGACATCATGTCACTAGATGTCACCCTAGTGTGTGTTTCTGACGGCCTGTTTCTCGTCCTTGCTCTGCCCTTCCTTCCTCCACTGTCTCTCTGAAGGCAAGCCTGGAGTAGCCTGTGAGAACCCACACTGCACCGCGGAGCCCTTGGTGCGGCCAGCTCTACACATTGAGGACAGAGACCCCATCCCTGAGGAGCAGGTAAAGGGGAGTGGTGCTGGCTTCCCCCTGAAGAAGCGGTCCCTATGCAATTTGCCTGCTTTTACTTCAGGTGGCATGGGTAACATCAGATCAATTGTTGAAGTTCTGCTTCTAATGAGGTTAAGATGTAGTACAGTGTCATGTAAACTTATGTAAAATATTTGCTCTAGCGCCTTGAATTAGATTCATCAACTCAGAGTATTGATAGCGTTAAACTTTCTCATCTAGAACTTTTTAGTATCCACTGTTTGGAGATTTTAATTTGTCAGCAGATAGGTTTGTCACCTTCCTTCCTCCCCAGCTGTCCTTTGAGAAGGTCCTCCAGGATGCATAGCGCAAGTAGTGAGTACTGCTCAGAGACCTGTTGGCTTGACGTTCTTTCTGTCTTTGGTCCATTTTTAGGAATTAGAAGCTTATGTGGATGACATAGACATAGAAAGTGAGTTCCGAAAGGACGATTTCTATCACTTGTCTCAGGAAGACAGAGAGAGACAGAAGCGCGAGCAGGAGGAGTCCAGGCGGGTGCTGCAGGAGCTGAAGTCTGTGCTGGGATTTAAGGCTTCCGAGGCTGAGAGGCAGAAGTGGAAGCAGCTGCTGTTCAGTGACCACGGTAAGCACCGCCCCCAGAGCGCGGTCCTGGGGGGGCGTGGGGGCAGGAATCGCTTCTCTTTGAACCATGAGTGTTATTTAAACTGTAGAACTCTGGATCCTCCGGTCAGTACAGGACTCTCATACAAAGTCAATTTGACCAATAAAAAAACACCATGTAATCACACTAGACTATGGAGTCACACTTTTTCACCGGTTATTTAATTCTTTGATAGATTTCTTTCAGAGTGGACCTTTAATTGGATACATCATGCTGGCCATGGTGGCACTGTAATCCCAGCAAGGTGGTTGAGGCAAGGAGGATCAGGAGTCTGAAGCCAGCTGGGGCTGCACAGTGTGTTTGTGTGACCTAGCTACACAGCAGGACCCTTTCAGGGGGTGAGGGGACAGACAGAAGAAAACTATTATCTTGAGATGCTAAACCCTGTTCTCTATCCAAGTACTTCAGTAAGACTTACCATTAACTTCATAACAATGCAATATGCATAAAGACCTAAACCACGTGGCCTCTTCGTTCAGGTTACTCAAGTACATGGAAGCAGAGGTGTTTCTGTGTACTCCGACTCCATAGTCAGGTTTGGATGTTGTTGGCTGCCCTTACACATCTTCATGTCACTCTCACTTTTCTCTTCAGTCACACGTCATGGGAGGCAAGAGAATGTATGAAGAGAAAGAAACTTGACAGTTGTCAATGTCAATTTATTTCATTCTCAGTTGAATTAATTCCTTTGGACTTACAAGGAGGTAGAATGGGCTTTCCACTCCGTTTTAGAGTGTCCTTGGGAGCCTCAAATGTGCAGTTGCCTGCCTGCCTTTCCCCTTCTTAGTAGAAGTATAGAGATAACCTGTTCTGGACAACTCCTTGGGGCTGCCCCGTCTTCTCCTAGGAACCCTCACCTTTCTCTCCAGCCTACTGTCTGTTGGTTTCATCCTTCTTTGTTGTTTCTTTTGGCTCCTTTAGAACCCAGTCCCACTAGATGATGCTTGTCCACTAGGTAGCCCTGTAGCCCACTCCCGTTTCAGCACCTTTTTCCCTGCTAAGCTCTCTTGTAACCCATTCCAGACTTGGTTCAAACTCAAACAGCTCGCTGACGATGGCCTTATGTCTTAAAACTGCACTGGTTCCATCTTCCTTTTTATATTAGCCTTGCCAGCATAAGAATCCATCCTGTCCACTTCTAATAAAGACATCTTTCCCAGTATTTCTAATAAAGGTGTCTTTCCCAGTTTACCTTTATCTAATTAGACTAGTCCTACAAACTTGCTGTGTATAGTTATGGAGTAGGTGTATACTGGCCTCTGACCTAGAACTCAGTCCTCTCTCCCGGTGTTTCCTGTGTGAGTCCTCGGCTGCCCACCTCTCCTACCAGAGAGACACGGGTAGCTGGGATGTAAAGGGAGGCTTGGGCAGCAGAGCAGAGAAATGGAGAACTTTCCAGAACCAGCCATAGAGTTCTGTAGTCAGCTTATTCCTGAGTTAGAGATTGCATGCAGATAACTTTTTTTAAAGACATAATCGGTTCTGTGCTCAGAATTTTTTTGTTTGTTTGTATCATTGTTTATCTCTAAATTTCTGTCCTTTTTTTTCTAGTTTCTATTCTCCAGCAGCATTCACTCAGCAGATTATAACTCAACAAATAGTTATCTAGTCCCTGTTAGACACCTGATGTTATTTACTGCTACATGCAGCACATGGATCAACAGATAAAAACAAAAACAAAGCCCTATTCCCCTAGAGCCTTACATTCTATACTGCTGTCAGCAGCTGCTGCCCTTCCAAATACCCTTGCTCCCTGATTCAGTTAGCAGGGATCCTGAACCCCTGAAACACGGTACACCTAGCAGACTTAGGAACAAAGAGCGTGCAGAACTGCTGAAAATTCCATTGCCTATAAGTTTGTATCTTTTGCCACTGTGCAGTGTTTTCTTCATATTATTTAACTGTAAAATGACCTACTGGTTGACATGATGGACAAATGAGAGAAAACATGTCTCCATTTGCATTTAAAAAGGCAGTAATGCTGTATAGTTTGTGAAAATAAATAAAAGATCTGCTGATGCCAGAAAAATGCTTTCCCATGACAAATGTCAGTATGTCTTCCAGAGTTGTTTTCATCTCTGCCTACAGGGGTAAAGGCCGAGTGGAATTAGAGAGGGACGGCCTCCGCTGGACCTGCTGTGGCCATGTTCTGTTGTCGCTGCTTCCATAGCGCAGTTACCGCAGCGTAGGCATGTGTCTTGGAAACGGACACGTTTTACAAATGCTTTTTAAGTGTACGCCAGACCTTCAAGACGCACTTTTTTTCCTTCCGCCATGCTTCATAATATGTTGTATGGTACTAACCCCTCGTGCTGGGAGGAGAGACTGCCTAGCGAGCAACCACTGCCTACTAACACCAAGAGGGGCTAACTAAAACTTCACTTTTCTTGCAAGGACAACTTGTACTGTATGGATCTATATTATATTTATGTGTTGTTATACTCTGTTTGGTACTTGGTCTTGAATGCAGATTTGATTTCATTTGTGTTCTGTGTAGTACTACAAAATGTAGACTATGCGTTACTCCCATTCAAGGTCTGGTAGGTGATTGGCAAGTAAGTTGAATTGTATGTTACATTTTTTATTTATTTACTTACATGTTTTACCTCATTAATATATATATATACACACACACACACATATATATATTTTTATTTGGTGAAGATGCTGTTCTTTGGGTCACATTAGGCCCAGGCTTTAGTGGGCATCAGAATCAAGCGGGATGGCTTATAAACATGCCAGCCTCCAACCCCAGTGTCCCGTTCCCCATGTGTGATCAGATTCTAGGATCTGTTGCCAGCAGCTTCCTAGGGGATAACTGGACCTGCTGAGTCAGGGACCGTGCTTTGAGAAGCACTGCCTTGGAACTGCAGACTCTTCAGCAAGTCCCCGTCTCGTTTCATTTCTTTAGGTATTTTGTCTCAAAAAACTCCCCATATTTATAAAGTTACATTTATTTTACTAGAAAGTTTTATTGTGTTTTTATTTATTTGTTGCTCCTTTTAAAAATAAGTGGGAATTTAAAAGTTGTTGGGCCCTTAGTTATTTTTTTTCCTTTTTTCTTTTCTTTTCCTCTTTCTGTTCTTTGAAGCTGTGTTGACATCCTTGTCTCCTGTAGACCCAGTGGAATCTGTAAGTAACTCAGAACCACCCATGAATTCAGATACAGAAAAAGTCAATAGTAATGCTACTGAAGAGGAGACTAGTAAGCCCTGTGCCGGCGACAAGGAAGACAGTAGGACTGAGTATGTGTGTGACAGCCCAACAGAGGGGCCAAGCAAAGACACCTCTGCAGACACAGGCCTCCTCCTTCCAGGAGCCGAGGAAACCATGTGCCACCAGCATGAGAGTGAGGCTAAGTCTCCTCAGGCTGCTGCTGCGGGGGCCACTGCCCCTCCGACTCCCAGGGACACACTGCAACTCTCCATTAAGCAGAGGCTGGCTCGACTCCAGTTGCCACCAGAATTCACCTTCTCTGCTGGCCTGGCTGCAGAAGTGGCCGCCCGGTCCCTGTCCTTTACCACCATGCAGGAACAAACTTTTGGCGACGAGGAGGAAGAACAGCTAGTTGAAGGCGGTGAAAATGAGGTGGAGGAAAAATAAAAGCCAAGATGAAGCGATGGCCTTGATTGTTCTTTTTACAAAAGTGTTCTAGCTGCAAGACTGGAAAGAGAAATGAGTGTGTGTTTACTCTCTATAAGGCTACGGCGTGAATTTACAGGGTGAATACTGATTTGAAAACCTGACCTGAAACTAGTAGATACCTGTCTAGTCAGATCCTTTAGGCATAGGAGAGAAAGGTAAGGGACTTTTTTAAAAAATAAATAAATAAACTGCTGTTTTATTTGTGGCAAAACTGATAATCTTGGCAAATCTTTAAGTACTTTTAATAAGACATGAATTTATCACTTTTTGCCAAAACTTTGCTGCCACAAGGTAACTAGGGTGATTGTCTTCCCGAGCAGAAACATTTAGAATGAGCCCTTTCTACTGTGTCCTTGCAGTGTGAACTGCAGCGGTCATGTTAATACATTGTTCGTACTTTATTTTGTTTATACCACTCGTAAAACAAAGAGACAGGTTCTAAATAAAAGTATTTAATTACCACAACCGATGTGTGCTGGGGTTTGGAACTGGAAAGTAGTTAGCAGGGAGCTGGGACTGCAGCGTATCTTGGACATTTCTCACGGGTCATGCAGAGGTTAAGAGGACAATGTCCTCTTAGGGGACACCCCATGATGTCCAAGCGCTGTCACTCCAGCAAAGGCCCCAGCCCCAGCCCTGCAGGAACTAATTTACATCAGTTTACTGGAAGACAACTGTGCCTCTGCAGTAGGTAGGTCCTGTGCTGTCTTCTAGCCTGGCCTGCCTTACTAAGACTCAGGAAACGCGTCAGCTATCTTGGAAAGCATCCTTGTCCCTTTGTGCTTCATCGTGAATGCGTCTCGAGATGCTTTCCAGAGACCAGTCTTGTCCGCTTTGTGCTGGAATTGTGTTTTCAATGAAATTTGCAGAAACAGTCTCCTTCTGAAACCTGTTGCCACTGTGCGCTCCCAGACTTTATAGGCATTCTTCTGTGAGGAATGTAAGAAAGAAAAACAAACAAAAACAAAACAACAAAACTCAGTTGATGCTGCTGTTTCAGGAGGAAAGTATCTGACTTCCTGTAACTTACTGCTTTTAGCAGGAAGCTTACTTCTTCTCAAGGTTTGTTGTTGTTTTTGGAACTGTTTCTTCTCCTGAGGAAAATCTTTCCCTTTGTCTACACTGTTGGTGATGTTGCCTTTGCTGATACTTAGCAGTGCAGCATGGCCAGAGCCGTCAGTCCCTTAAGTCAGACATGGAAGATGCTTAACTTCAAGAGAAAAGGAAGTTTTTTTAGGGAAATTTTGTTAAGCGTTCTCTTAATTTTTAACACAGGAAAACTTAGTCATTTTTAATTCTTTTAGTCTATTTTGATTCAACCATAGCAATTTCATAGAAACCCATTCATAATCTTATTTGCCAGTTTTTATAGCATGATTCATCTTTTTGGGAGTAGTATTCTGACAGCTTTTACTACAGATACTGCCAACATTGGTTTTACCAGGATCAATCTAGAACTCAGAAGAAAAAAAAAGCGTGCTTTTTGTTTTGGGGTCACTCATGAAAACAGAATTTTTACCCTTGGTGCATCTGCAGATGGGCAGGTCGGGACAGTAAGTGGTCTGTGGTCACCTAGCAGATGGGCAGGTCGGGACAGTAAGTGGTCTGTGGTCACCTAGCAAGCCTCAAAACTTTTTCTCTGTTTCTGTAAGGCCCTGATGTCTGTCAGATGCAGGGCCAGAGTCCTGGCTAATCTTTCATTTGCAGTCCTCTGTGATTTTTTTTTTTTTTGGTTTTTTTGGGTTTTTTGGTTTTTTGTGCAAGCTATGCATATTATCTAACTTCATAAAGCCCTTGTTGTCCTTCTTAAAACTAATTAATAGTCACAGCATCTGAACCTATTAGGAGTTGATGATAAGTGAGTTAGGAAGAGAACACACATTTAAGGCAGATTGCTAAGGATGTTTAAGAATACAGATTTCAGACCGTGACGCGACTTGTACTGGTGATGCCAGCACCCCAGGTGCACTGTTAGGAAGGCTACTGCGAGTCCGAGGCCAGTTGAGCGTGCTCCAGGATAGCCAGAAATACACTGTGCGAACCTGTCCAGGAAGAAAAGAAAAAAGAAAGAAAAGAAAACAACAGGTGCCAGGTGTCTGCAAAAAGAGGCGGGAGTTTGAATCCCAGGCCTTTTGTTCAGAGGATTCAAGTACTGTGACCTTATCATCTAGGGAGAGTCTTCTCAGGAAAACTGTAATTCCTGGAAATGCAGAAAGAAATGTTGGTTTGGAGGCTGGAGAAGTTATAAATGTATAGCTCCATTTATTAAAGTAGATAGTAATATCCTACTTTATATACTAAAAGACAGTTGCTTGAATGGTAAGCATAAGAAAAGTCAATTTCTGATCCATTTAAAAGACTAGAACTTGGCTGGGTGTTGATAGAATTGACCTCAGGTTGTGTCACTCAGATATTTTCTTCCCATGCAAAACATGAATCATGCTTCAAGTTGCTAAATGAATAGAAACACTAGGGGGAGGGCTGTTATCAGTTAGCCATAGCATATTGCTTTTATACTCAAATAGAGCAAGGATACCAGAACCAAGTCCTGAAGCCAAAAGTGAGTTTTTTCCAGATCTGTGTATGGGGACTTATTTGTACTTTATGCTTAAATTAGAAAAAAAGATTCAAAAAGAAAAATGTAGGAAATAAAAGACAGCAAAATGTCCAGTATAGTGACCGTTCATTGTCTTCGTCAGCTGGTGACTAACTTGAGTCCCCTCATCTCTCAGGGAACAAAAGCAAGCCCATGTATTTAGTCCTTGGACTTAACAGTCTGCTTACAGGATCACGTCTCCTTTTCTCCCTTAACTCTGGCACGTACCGGAACTAGCTTAGCCTGTCCTTTGGGAACCGGAACTAGCTTAGCCTGTCCTTTGGGAACCGGAACTAGCTTAGCCTGTCCTTTGGGGACATCAGTTCCTTTGGGGAAGAATGCACACGTCCCCTCTCGGGGACAACTGGGATTGATAACGTCAGGCACTCCTTTGCTGCGAGATTTCACATTGCTTGCTTTTTGAGTCGTGTCTGTTTTTTTCACAGTTTCTCTTACCTTCCCCTATAATCCGCCGTGTTGTGTGCCTGCCTTCCGCACTAGGCCCCTAATTTGCTGCTTTTAATCTGCTGTGGACTGAGAAACCCGATTGCCACGCTTGCTAGAACTGTGTCTAAACTAAGAGTAAGTAGACTGGAAAAGGCCGAGAGCTTTTCTGTCGGTCGTGTGCATGAACCTTGTATTGCCTGGTTTGCTGCTTAGCATTCTTGTGTGTGCATTTAGTGTTTTACTAAGAAGTGGCTAAGACATTACTTGGTTAAAAATGTGATTGCCGTGTATTTGAAATATTAATTTGGTGTTTGTATGCTGATGTGCTAGGTCTCTTTATCAATGAATGTAACTGTAGAAGAAAAACCGACTCTCCCCTTTGTATGTCACTGTGTGTGTTTCAGAAGAATGTTGGCCATTTGTTTTGGTTAATTAGTTTTCACTCAGTACACAGGCTTAAAGTTTATGTCATTATTCCGAATTCTGCATAGCATGTCTTATTACCAAGAGTTACTGGTTTGAAACTAAACCTGACTCATTTAGTAAGAACTGGCAGACTTGACAGGGGAATAAATGATTTGGACAGCCCAGTTCTCTAGCAATGTATGAAATACACCATAATCTTTGCTATATTACAACGGTTATCAAGGAGCTGGGGAGATGACTCACTGGGTAAAGTGTCCTCTAAACAAGTACGAGAATGAGAACCTTCACTCAGATCCCAGTGCCCATATAAAAGAGCTGGGCATATATATGGCATACATCTATAACCCCATGCCTGGGGTTAGAGTCAGAAAAATCCCCAGAAAGTCTCTGGCCAGCCACTCTGGCCTCATCAGTGAGAGTGGTCTAGGGAAACCCTAAACATCAACTCAACCTCTGACTTAGCCCATATACACACATGTACATACACATGAATATGTGTGTGCATACCCTCTTGTATACATGTACACAAAGACACAAATTCATCATCATAATCATCATAGCCATTGGTTTTTTGAGACAGGGCTGCTCTATATTGCCTACCCTGGAACTCATTATGTAGACAAGGCTGACCCTGAGATTTGCCTGTCTCTGCCTGCCAAGTGCTAGGATGAAAGACATGGACTACTACAGCCAGCTCAAAATGGTCATTATTAACACGGGTTGTTATCCTCTGGTACACTAAACGCCAAGAACTGTCCCTTTATTAAGTTCCATTTGACTTGACTGGGCTTCAGTCATCATGCGTTCAGTTTTGGTAGGGATTCCTCCGTTCCTGTTACTGCAGATTAAGTGTGCGTGAATTAGCGGCCCTTGTCCGCTCTCACGCATGCCTTCCGACCTGCTGTGAAGACTAGATGACTCTGCTAGTTAAGCTGTGTAAGGTAAGAGCAGGCAGATGCAGAGTGACAGGCATACTGCTGACGCTCACTGACTCTTCTGAAGGATTTCTTATGACGTGCTGGATTACAGTCTTTGACCCAGTGAAATTGCTGGGTTAAATGCCTACTTTCAATATGAAAGTATTGTTATACAAGATAATTTTCCCCAACATCTTGCCTTCTCTAAAGTTGGTTCTATACCTGTAACTCTTTTGCAGTGATTACTGTCATATATACTTTCCATTTGAATTGGAAACCACATGCTGTCCTGAATTTCTTTGGCTCTCTTATTTAAGATAAATGCGTCTTCATTTCCAAGACAAAGTAGATTAAGCCATGGAAAATAAGAAAACAATTATTGAAGATATCTGAGAAGTACTACAATTGTAGAACCTAGGCCACAAAGAATAACATGATTATGAAAGACCATCCACGCTGACAGCATCTTTGCTTTCTTTAATTCAGCTAAAGGAAGTGAAGTATACATTAAAAGTTTCCCATGATTCATCAGTGTTAACTCAGTGGCAGAAGATCCACTGTCATTCAGTAGTTGGCATGCCTAAATTAGCCTTCAGTGTATAAAATAAGCAAGATTACATTTTCCAATAATACTAGACTGTCTAGAAGTGGCTCTCCTAACATCTGCTTAGTTGTACCGTTTATGTGCTGTGCTTTGCTAACCATGGGACTCGCTGTCATCATATACAGAGTGAGTAGTGTGTCAGTCTATTTTATTCTCATGCTTCATGGAACTCACTCTCATTACATTCAGCGTGGATGCTGTATCAGACTTTCATAATCATGCTTCATGTGGCTGCTCTCCAGTTACCCATGTTATGGAAGGGAATTATGATATAATAATTGTAAGAAGAATGGTCCAAACCAGTTCCTTGTATTGACACCATTGTAGAAGAGACAGTGATGGCAGACATGATTGGTGCTTCTCTCTGAGTAAGCTGTTAGAGAAGCACAATTCTACCCAGTGCAATTGCTGTAAACCAAAAAGAAGGAGTTCATACCGGGGTTTACATAGGCAAGATTCAGCAGGAATTAGGAGGAATTAATTTCATACCTATCTTTAAATGTGTGATCAAATCTAGGTGTAGTGGCACATACCTTTAATCCCTGCACTCTGGAAACAGGCAGGCATATCTCTGATTTCAAGGCCAGCCTGGTCCACATAGTGAGTTCCTGACTGGCCAAGGTTTATATATATAGTGATGATTGTGTGATAGATTCTAATGCCCATGGTGTCTTTAAAATGCAGTCCATTAGAATCCACTTTAGTGTGTCAGCAGTGACATTAGTTTTATCCCTGTGTACTGAGATTCACTTAGCACATATGTTGCTCAAGTGGAAATGATGCTTAGGGTGTGTATACTTCTGATTATACAAGCTGAAAAATTGGACTACCTGTAGATAATGCTAAATAGATATTTTTTCTCACTTATTTCTTAAGAGTTTCTTAAAATAGATAGTATTATTTTAGGATTTATAACAGTTTTATAACATGTCCTAAAGACTGACTACATACAAATAAGTTTATTGTTGCAAATCTCTTCTAAAACTAAAGTATGTCCTTTGTAAGTTTGCTCTTTTACAATGACCTAAACAACTTCTTAGCCCGCTTTTCCTTCCAAGTTAAATGACTAAATTGACTCTGATTCTGAGTCCAAGTATGTTCTGCATTTTTCTGTACCTTCTGTTCAAGTCTGTGACTTAAAAGTGCTGAGGCACAGTACTGGTGTGTGACAATATATAGAAGGCTCCAAGAATGTCACTCCTATCCCTTAAAGGTTGGTGTGTGGCCCTGATCCAGCCCTGGAGGCCCACATGGGTGAGAAGCCCAGAAGCCCATGCAAGCTGAAAGCACTCCCAAGGAGTCTGGTTTTGTTTGGGTTTGTTCTAGGTATGGTCCCAGGGATCCCAGATCAAACCAGGCCCCTGGGCCTATCCTAGAACCAACCTAAACCCGTGCATCATTCCTGGAACACCCAGAGGATGAAGACCGAAGATAACTGAGGCTGACTACACATCCTGTACTCACCAAGATTCAGTTCTTATATATGTACCTATTGTTTAGCAAGCCCTGGCTGGTTAATCTGTCTGGAGTCAAAATAACAATATTTGGTAATAACAAAGTCTCCCGAGGCTGATACCCCAGTAGTTTCCTATGGTAGAAATTCTATGTGGTTGTTATTAATTCCCAGTGAGGAGAACTGGTCTTGTGATTTTTATCGTCAGATAAAACTGATTTAAATGTCTATTTTAAAAAGCAGCAATGTAGCCACAAAACCGTTCTCAAAACAGCCTTCTTCCAAACTGGACAAATTGTCTTTTCTTAACTACTTCCAGTGATGTCTAACCAGTCTCTGTCAGCTGTATGCTTTATTGGCACTTTCGGAACGGCAAGCATCTGTCTTCGTCTTCCCACTCTAATGCTGAGTGGCTCTAAGTTCTTGTTTCAGAAATTAGTATGTTTTCCCTGTCACTGGGTCTGCTGCGCAGCAGAGCTCCTTTTAAGGTTTCTGTGGCTCAGGACCATGAGTATGGTGAGGTAGTAGATGGTTAAGCCCGTGGATTTTGCAGCAGTATTGTGCAGAAGAAAATTTTAAGAACTTCAGTTTTCTTCCTGATCTAATAAATATATGTTATGACCTCATAATCTAGCTGGCATTACTAGAGTCAACTGTGTGTTTATTTGTTTTGATTTGGAAGACAAGAATTCTGAAAATGCATGAAGACCCAAACTGAAAAATTATGGTAAGCATTGACAATTTATGCTTTTGATGTTTTGTGCAGACTAATAAACTCTCCATACATAAGGAACTCAAAATCATGCATTCCTACCAATCTTTATCACACTACCAAAATTTACGTCACCCAGTCACAGTTCCAAATGGGCCTGGCGCCTATTGAGGCTCACCCGAAAAACTCAACTATTCTACACCATATTCATCCCATTTCTACCCCAAGTTTATGGGAATTTTTTTTATGCCACAGATTGAGTTTTGTGCTTCTCAGTGTTTTCTTCCTTGGAGTGTGTGCCTCATGAACACACTTACCTAAGAGATCAGCATTGCCTAGAATCCATGTGCACACACCAGGTTGATGTGTAATATGTTTTGTGAGTATTTTGGGGGCATTATACTCATTTACATCATAAATAGAGACCAAAAATAGAAATTATGGACTGTTTAATTAGGTTTGTTTTTTTGAGTCAGGACCTCATACCCTAGGTTGGCTTTGAACTTGCTGTATAGCTAAGGTTGGCCTTGAACTTCTGACCTTCCTGCTTTTACCTCCCAGGTTCTGTTACTGTAAGTGTGTACCACAGACCTGGCTCTGTATTTTTGTTGGTGGTGGTGGTTTTTGTTTTTGGTTTCGAGGCATTATGTAACTAACAATGACCGGCCTGGAACTTGCTGATCTTGAGCTTCTGACAATCCTCCTGCCTCCACCTCTAGAGAGCTGAGATTACAGACATGCGCCACCATTCTTGGCAAGGTTTGGCTCTTGAGTAAGGTTTTAAAGTATACTCAGTGGTAAAGCACTGGCTATGAGGTCTAGCTCTGAGACCCTCCACCTCCAAAGGGCCTTGGGATGGTTACTAATCTTTATATACTAGAACTTTGAACTCTCAATTCCCTACCCTAACTGAAGACTTATGGTTATAAAATCTGGGCCGGAGGGTGCTTTTTTGTTTAATTGCGATAAAGCATCAAAATTTTCACCATTGCCACCATTTTTATGTTCAATTCAGGAAATGCCTGTGCCTTTAATGAAGCGTTTGCAGAACTTTCAATTGTGCAGGTCTTAAAATCTTCTATGATTAAGATAAGAGTTCTCCTTCCTCCCTCTCCTTTCCCACAGCCCCTGGCAGGCACCATTCTGTCTCCTGTTATGACCGCAAGTTCATCTCATTTAGCATGTGACAGAATTTCCTTTTTTAGGGCTGAATAATCTGCACATTTGCTAGATCTTGTGGATCATTCATCGACTGGCGGGCATTGACTGCTTCCCTCTCTTGGTTATTATAAAGGATATTGCTATGGATATGAGCAGGTATCTCCTTTTTAACGTGGTACCTTATTAATCACTTTGCTGTATCGCATTACCTTGGCAACTATTTTAAAGCGTTAGAATTGTAGGCTTGCTTATGCTGTATAAACTGTTCCTCCTAAGCTTAAAGGATCTCTAATAAAATCTCAGATTCCCTGTATACTTGTGTGTGTCCCTTTTTTACCCTCCTGTTTGCAACATGGACTAGTTCCTCAAAGGAAGAAGTCTTTCTCTCTTCCTCTAGTCGATACTTCTCTTCCTTTACAGGATTTCCTAGCACTTGATGCAAGATTTCAGAAGATGCTATTGCCTGGGCAATCCTTTGAATCATTATCCCAATTTTTGCTTGTTAAGCACCTGGTGATAATTTATCAGAGTGAAAAAATAATGGCTTCATTTTAAATTATACAGGTTTTATAGTTGTTACAGTTTTGTTTGCTTGGGGTGTTTTTGGTTGATTGACTGGTTGGGTGGGTGGGTGGTTGGTTGGTTGGTTGGTTGGCTAGATGGTTGATTGATTGGTTGGGTTGTTGGTTGGTTGGTTAGATGTTGGTTGGTTGGTTGGTTGTTGGTTGATTTGTTGGGTGGGTGGTTGGGTGATTGGTCGTTTTATTTTGAGACACTACATCACTGTAACCCAGTTCTGGCATCAAAGCCCCAGCCATCCTCCTACCTCAGCTTTCTAACTTCCAAGAATTATAGGTATACACCACCACAGTGCCTATTTTCACCATTCCCTCTGGATACTGCAGGTTGCATGTTACCCCCTTGACAGAGAGGAAGTTAGTATTCAATGGTTCAGACTTTGTCTTAGGATATCCCTGGGAGCCTCAGAATAGTTCTGTAAATGAAATGCTGGTTAAGGAGAAAGTGGTCTTTCTTGGAACTTTCTAAAAGATAAACTACCTTTCTCCAGAAAATATTTGATCAAAGAAAAAAAGTACCCTAAAAAAGCAAGTTTTGAAACCTGTCTAAGACGTACTGGTTAAAGGTGTGATGTGATGTAGGATTCTGAATTCACTGGGTAGGAAGTACCCATGTGGTAATCATTGTCTTCACAATTTACTTAGCAGATGTGCTGTAAACATTGAAAAATAAAGTTGGTGAAGAGTAATTTTCATCAAATGCACATCTGGAAAAAAATTAATAAAACATTTTCAGAATGTAATCCTAACAATGGCCCTATTGGTTTGAAAGAAAAGCTTTACCCTAAAACTATTAGTGGTCATACATGTAGAACAGCATACATATTTCTAGAATCTGAGTTTGAGGTTTAGAGCTAGGAAAGCAAGCCCAATAGTTGTCTCAGTCACACATTCAAAGTGGTCAACTGATGTGCTAATTAAGTTAAAAGATACCAACATGTGCTTGCTTTAGCTTACAGCTAACCACTAAGACAGTACAGAGCCCTTGCATTTGGAAATCAGTAGATTCAAATTATAAATAAAAAGAGAACTATGCAAATTGTGTAACCATATTGAGTCACTTGTATTTTTAAAGGGGGTCTCATTATTATGCTTTATGACTTAAACTAGACCTCTAAAATTATCTTCTATTCCAAGCAGTTTATCTGGGGCTTTTTCCCCCATGGGAACGTGCCAGAGTGCATACAAGTGCACCATGTAAGTTCAGGAGGCTGTGGAGGTAGAAGGTGTTAGATAACCTAGGTCCTGGAGCCACAAGCAGTTCTGAGCTTCCATGAAGGTGCTGGCGACTGCTTCTGAATCCTCTTCAAGAGCCTTACATGCTTACCCACTGAGCCATCTCTCCAGCCCTGTTATCCTAACTATTAATAAAGAGGTGTAGCTTTTGAGTGTCAAGGCAAGGTTATTATCCCACACTGAGGGGTAAGAGAAGGTGAGTCTTGAGACACAACAAACAACTTGTTTTCTTTCTCAACTTTGGGTTAGGGTTTATTCCTTTTAAGGGAAGCAGGAGAAGACAGTCATTAAAACTCTAAAAACATGTTCTAACACAGACTTTAATGGCTTTAAAAACTAAGTATGCTTTATGTCTTCAAGCACCGAGAGCCGGAAATTCTTAGAAGTGTGTAAACTCCAGAGGAGTGAGTGATCATTTTCCATATCTCTACAGTAATTCTTTCCCTTTAGACTATATGACCTTTTCATCATAAAGAAGTGTTACAATACAAGGTTTCCTCTATGGAAATAGAATTGTCTAGTTTATCATTTCTAAATCAGTAGAGTCTGTTTCCTAGGTCCATCTACATGTTCAATACAGGATGGATGGAGTTCTGTGTGGTACCTGGACCTAAAATACTTTGTCTTTAGCAGTATTCTTTAACACTCAAGCCTGGCTGTAAGCTGGAAAGCTGTGTATCATGCTTAAACTTAGAAAATGAAACTATGACAGAGGGCTAATAATACGTTGTTATTATTATAACCAATAAAAAAGCTATAATGCAGAACATGCATATGAGTAGTCTATAAGATCTAAAACACCAAACATTATCTTTTGTTCTGCAAACCAGGTTGGACTTTAACTCAGAAATACACTGGCCCTGCCTCTACACCTGCCCCTGCCTCTACCTTCTGAGTGCTGGGATTAAAGGTGTGTGAAACAGTATTTCTTAATAGGGCCATAAGGATGATGTTTACCCAGGATTTCTTCTCTCCTTGAACTTAAAATGCTTATATAAAGAAGGGAGGCCAGGTACAGTGGCACATGCCTTTAATCCCAGCACTCAGGCAACAGAAGCAGGAGGATCTCCGAGTTTGAGGCCAGTCTAGTCTACAGAGCTGTGTTCCAGGACAGCCAAAGCTCTTTCACAGAGAAACCCTGTCTAGAAAAACAAAACCAAAAATAGAAAACTGTATCTCAGTGAGTTCCAGGCCAGGCTGGTCTACAAAGAGTTCCAGGGAAAGCAGAGAGCTATATAGTGAGACCCTGTCTTGAAAAATGAAAGGGAGAGGGGTGTGATTGATCCAATGTGTATGCAAGCCTAGAGACTCTACTGCCTAGAGACTAGTAATAAAGGAAGGACAGTGCTGTAGTGTGGTTCCTACGAAAATACCTTGATAGTCATGCAGAGAAATGATAGACTGTGGAAAAAATACAAACCTTCAGATTCTTCAGGACAAAGCTCCCTGCAGATTCACACCAGCCTGACTGGCACTAGAGGGCTTTCTTCCAAGCTCCCTCCACTCCCACCCCTTATCCACAGTCCTCAGTCCTTTCTTCAACCAGTTGCATTAAATTAGCCCCCAAATGTCAGGGAAATTAGATTCTAATTTGTGTACCCTCCTTTTGAGACCAGATCTATGTAGCCCTGGCTGGCCTGAAATTTTCTATGTAGACCAGGCTTGCCTGAAACTTACAAAGATCTGCCTGCATTTACCACAAGAGTGTTGGGATCAAAGGTATGTTCCTGACTCAACAGTCAAGAAATACTCCACTCGCAAAAAGTCTTCTTTCTAGCAAGATGCAATGAAGCAACATCTGTATTCCAACAGTTGGAAGGTTGCGACAGATGATTGTGAGTTCAAAGCCACTCATAGTAAGGCTTTCTCAGGAACAGAAGCAAGATGGAGAGAATGGGGAGGGGGGCTTTTATCTAGGTACCTCTGGCATTTTATGCCTTCCTGTGCACATACATTTTTATTATATCACAAAAATATACATATGTATACATACGTATTCCTCGGGCTGACCTGAAATTTATGGTGTAGCCCAGTCTGGTCTAGAACTTAACAATTCTGTTGAATCACCTTTCCAAGTGTTGAGACTATGGGTCCAAGCCACTGCTCCAGACTGTAAGTCTCTCAGTGACGAATTGGGAGTTGTTAGAAACTATATGGATTTGCAACTTTCTTGACAGTTGAGCTGGCGTAAATATCAGACTAATGAGACAACTGTTCTTAGTCTCTAGTATTCAAGGTAGATTACTCGTCTATGTGGGGGCGGGAGGGAGATACACTCCATAAATGTTAGTTATTTGAGTGGGGCTCAGAATATAATGAGCAAGGTAAAGGCCTTCTGACTCTCTGTCATCTCTCCTGCTTCCTTTTCTCAAACCCCTAAGCAAGTCATAGAAACCAGAATGTTCCTTCCCGAAGGCAGATCACAGAAATTTAATCCACTATCTGGTTCCTACCTAGTTTTTTTTTTTTAACTTTATAACTTTGTTCCCCTCCAAGAAATCCATAAAGCATAAAAATTAATCTCTCTAGCCTTCTTGCCCTGGAAGTTGCCTGTAAGAAGATTCTCTGATCTAATTTGACTGATGTAGGGTCATAAAACCCTTGTCCCTGCCCCATGCCCAGAAAGAAGGAATGCTGTAAGCACGAGCCAAAAGGAATCTGGACAGACAGACTGTCCTGGGATCCCCACAGTCTTTTAACATTAGATCTGTCTTTGATCCAGTCACCGTTGCATTGGGGGGGGGGTGTCACACCTAAACATAGCCGTGATTGCTTACGCTAAGCCTTTGAGGTCTTCTTATGAAGTCTTCCATGCCACATAACACTATTATCAGGGCTGGAGAGAAGGCTTAACAGTTAAGAGAACTTGCTGCTTTTATTGAAGGCTCAAGTTTGGTTCCCAACATCCAAATGCAGTATTCACAACTGTCTATAACTCCAGTTCCTAGGGATGCAACAACCTCTTGGCTTCTGTAAGCACCTGCACTCACGTGCACAGACCTATATACACACTTTAAAGAAAAAAATTCTTTTGCACTGTGTGTGTGTGTGTGTGTTTTCTCTTTTGTTTTGAGATGGAAGTCTCACTATGCAGCCTTTCCTGGCCTAGAACTCAGTATGTAAATGAAACTGAACTTGAACTCATAGCAATCCACCCTCTGCCTCCCAAGTGCTGGGATTAAAAAGGCATGCATCACTATGTTCAGCTATTAAAAATAAATCCTTTTAAAAAAACCCTGTAATCAAATCTCTGCTTTTCTGTTGTCAGTCTGCCTAAGTAGGGCGTTAGCCCTGATCCCAGATGATGAGAAGGGGATCACACCCCCCATACACACTTCTACACAACTATCTGGACAAGTGTCTAGTGTAAAGGCCAGTAGGATAGAGTTGGACACTGCCCAGTGATGGTCACTTTCACCTCATAAGCCACATCTCAAGGCAGGATACAGGTTATCATCTGCTCTGCACCCTGAGGTCTGTCATAAGCCACATCTCAAGGCAGGATACAGGTTATCATCTGCTCTGCACCCTGAGGTCTGTCATAAGCCACATCTCAAGGCAGGATGCAGGTTATCATCTGCTTTACACCCTGAGGTCTGGCACCTGGTTATTCGTCTTTTTAAAGTCTATAACTTTTTGATGTATAGCCCCAAATACCTTGGCAGAGAACTGTCCTCTGCAAGAGCAATACATGCTCTCAAACACTGAGCTGTCTCCCTATCCTCTTTTGACAACTTTTAAAAAACATCTATTGTTTTGAGCATGTGTGTGTGTGTGTGTGTGTGTGTGTGTGTGTGTTGGGGAGGCACACATGCACCAGTGTCTCTGTGTGTGTGTCTGTCTGTCTGTCTGTCTCTCTCTTTCTCTCTGTGTGGTGTGTACAGCAGAAGGTGGCTTTCTCCTGGGTAATTTTGTAAAAGCAAAATCAGGCCAACAACCATGCCTCAGTGGATAAAGGTGCTCGCCTCTTAGCTTGCTGATCTAAGTTCCATCTGAGAGCTCTCTCTCTCTCTCTCTCTCTCTCTCTCTCTCTCTCTCTCTCTCTCTCTCTCTCTCTCTCTCTCCCCTTCCTTCCTTCTTCCCTCCTTTTTCTCCCTCTTCTCTCACCTCCACTACTACTTCTCCCTCACACACATCTCTGTACCTGTGGATCAGGTTGTAGCTCTTAGCTACTGCTCCGGCCCCATGCTCCTTGCCATGATAATAATGAACTAAACCTCTGAAGCTGTAAGCAGTCCTCCAATTAAATACTTTCTTTTATAAAAGTTGCCTTTGTGGCTGGTGAGATAGCTCAGTGATTAAGAACACTGGCTGCTCTTCCAGAGATCCTGGGTTCAATTCACGGCAACTGTATAATGGCTCACAACCATCTATAAAAAGATCTGATGTCATCTTCTGGCTTGTAGACATGTGGACATGCAGACAGAGCACTCCTACATTTAAAAAATTATATAATGGTCATGGCGTCTCTTCACAGCATTAGAACACTAAGACATTTCCCTGTGAGTTATTGGTCAGGAAGCCTTTCAGTGGCCTCCCAAGCAGTCTAGACTATTGCCTTTGATCTTGACTTTCTGCTGGAACGAGATAGGAAAACCCCATTATTGAAGACATTGCTCATTTCAGTTGCAGAAGATAGAGAAATCAAGCTGGAATTGATCCTTAATGACTACTTCTTTTTTTTTTAAAGATTTATTTATTATTATATGTAAGTACATTGTAGCTATCTTCAGACACACCAGAAGAGGGAGTCAGATCTTGTTACGGATGGTTGTGAGCCACCATGTGGTTGCTGGGATTTGAACTCTGGACCTTCGGAAGAGCAGTCAGGTGCTCTTACCCACTGAGCCATCTCACCAGCCCCTAATGACTACTTCTAATAGTGCTGGAAGATGCTATGCAGGCCTTTGAGGAAAAAAGGACATCAACAGTACTCCTGCAGGCAACCCTACATGCTACAGTACCAACCTGCCAGGCAAAATGGACGCCCTGATGCAAGAGTGGTGTGAAAGTTACGGGGTAACTAACTGTTTTGGATTGAATTCGAGGTCTGCTCCATACAAAGGAATTCAGAGCTGGTAGCTAAATCTGGTCAAACACCAATGGGTTGGAGACCACCCTAAGGAAGAAGTCTATTTATTGCTGTTTTGCTTCCACCCATAAATTAGTGCCATAGACTCTTTTCTCTGCAACAATCAGCAGTTGATGCATGACAGGTCAAAGTGCTCAAAGTGTTTACTGAGTACTCAGGACTAATTAGGACATTTATATCAGTATCCTCTCTCCAGGACTCAGAGAACGTCTCAGAGGGAGAAAGAATGTAAGAGCCGGAGGATGGGGAGGAGTGTGTTAGATGATGTCTTCAGGACATGATATAGACATTGTACCCATGAACTCACCGCAACTATAATTTCCTACACACAGCCAAAATTCTAACGGGCAACATTAACTGGACTCAGTGGGTTATTCAGCAACAAAAGAAGAAGAGGATATAAAAAGGGAAGGGGACAAGTTTGGGGTGCTGGGGAGACAGGAGGGAGGAGAAGGTATTCCTGTGATCTACATGCATTGTTTATGTATATGAAATTATCAAAGAGTAAATGGAAGGTTTTTTTTTTTTTAATGAAAGAAATGCAACAATAGGTTGGTTGGCTGCCCAGTGATTCAAGTTTGGCTGCTAGGTTCTGGTGATAACATTTATAAACCACTTGTCCATTAAGAGAGACTTCATCTCTCTTGTGGTCTAAATCTGGAACAGTTCCTGGCTTATGGACTGAGTGTTTGTCTCCAGCTTGTGGTACTACATTGAAGGCTGCTGCGGAGAGTTTAGGAAGTGGAGCCTGGATAGTGGAAATCAATCATGAGGGATGGGCCTTTGAAAGCTGTGCCAACCCCTGCTCCCAATCCCCTTCCACATCTTAGCCCGCCACCACGTGAAGAAGCTGCCACCACATATTCCTGCCACCCATGACCACTGTCCCCTTCTGCCATTCCTGCTATGATGTGACCCTCTCAAAATGGGACTAAAATAAACTTGTCCTCCCCTAGATTGTCACAGTAACAACAAAGATAACATCTCCTTTCTATCTATGACTATCCAGGCCCCTCAAAACCGTGACCTTTGAGTTCAGCATCACAGATCGGTTTCTTAGCAGTCAATTTGGCCACTGGACTTGCCATGTGGTCAGAGGAATTTATGGGTATAGTTTTGCAGGGCAGGCCTCTTGGTCAATGAGAAAACCCACACTGTCGTTCCTGGGGGGCCAAACCAGATAAGCTCACAACAGCTGCTTCTTGGGTTTTTCTGCTTGGTACAAAGCCAGAGCCCCCACTTAAAGAGCCAGGCGTGGTGCTGTGTGCCTAGATTCCCAGAGCTAAGGAGGGACAGGGAAGCCGATCCTTGGGGTTCGTAGGCCAGCCATTCTAGCCTACTCGGTGGGTTCCGGGCCAGTAGAAGACCCATATTTAAAAGGGGGGGGGAGAGAATGTGCCTAAGGAGTAACTCCTGAGGCTGTCCTCTGCCTTCCATATGCATGTGCATACACATATGCAACACACATGCACAGCACATATGCTACCTAAGACAAAAATAGCTTCCAGTGCCTTTCCTGTGTCCTGCTCTCGGGGTTAGGGTAATGCTGATAACTGAACTCAGCGTCATAGGCTGGCTAGGCATGTTCTTTCTATTGAGCTACACCCCAGCACTGATTCATCTTTCATGGCTTTCCATCGTTAAACTGTTGAGAGCGAGTTTTTTTTACTTATCATTAACTTCACATCCCAGTATCACCCCCCTCCTCCTTTCACCTGCAAGGCGTTTTCCCAGCTCATCTCCTCGGTGTTCTTAGTCACTCCCTATACTCTTACCAGTCAAGGAACACTGGGAAAATTATTTTTTCAAACGAATGCAGTGGATTTCCCTTTCAGTACCTTTCCCAGTGCCCCATAGGTCACCTAGACCTCCACATTATTATAGAAAGTCAGGAAGCTTCCAGGGGTCTTCAGTAGCCATGCCTCTCCTGGCATGTTCTATGGAATGTGGACATGCACATATGGCTACATATGGCTTTTTATGGCATGTTGCACACTGGCCTGGACTTGTACTAGGTCAATTAAATTCTGTCTCTTACGGGCTCACGGAAGGCTCAGACTTATTGAGATGGCTGACAAGTGTGGAGTTGCCAGCACACCCTGCACCCTGCTCTTTATCCAAACATTCTAGGGACTGCTCTCAGGTGCTCATCCTTGCAAAGCAAGCACTTTGCTAACTGGGCCACCTCCCCAGCCCTCAGAAAACTCATTGCTAAAAGAAACAAAACCCAAAATCTTCGAAGCAGCACCCTGGGTCATTTCCTGCTCCCTTTATCACACCCTTAATTTTTTTTTAATTAAGGAATTTTCTTCATTTGATTTCAATTAGTTCAATTTTGTAAAATTATTTATTTATTTATTTCATGTATGTGAGTACACTGTAGCTGTCTTCAGACACACCAGAAGAGGGTGTCAGATCCCATTACAGATGGTTGTGAGCCACCATGTGGTTGCTGGGAATTGAACTCAGGACCTCTGGAAGAGCAGTCAGTGCTCTTAACCGCTGAGCCATCTCTCTAGCCCTTAAGAGACTGCTCACTCCTTGACATATTTTCTTGCATACTGCCCTCTGTGCTACTAGGATATCCACTCCAGGAGGACAGGGGATTTTTGCCTCTTGTTAGTGACTGTACCCCTGTATTGATGAACAGTGTGTGGCACTCACTAAATGTATTTGGTGAGAGAAGGAATAATGTAGGTTTAAGTGAGAGAAGATTATTTAGCAGGTAACCAAGTAGCCTGGCGCTGCTGTCTAGAATTTACCTAAGGCCATAGCCAATTTCAGCAGCTTCCATTAAAACACTACATTCTACATTCTCCTTCAACATTCTCACCCCAAAGCCATCCCTTCTACATACCTAGTGCAGCCATCTTTTCTCATCTATAATACCTAATAGCAGCCTAATAATTTTCCCTACAAAGTTTTGTGTTCTTCTAATCCTTAGCGGCACCTCACCAATAGAGATCTTCCTAACCCATAGGATAATGCTTAGGTTACTCTACTTAAAATACTTCCATGTCCCTCATTGCTCATAGATCAAGCACATGATTCTCCTCTCCCCCTTTCTTCCTCATCTTCCAATTCAACCCCCTCTCTCCCTTCTTCCTTCTCTTGATGTATGGGACTTGCAAGACTTGGCTTCACCTGATCTTTTACAACTGTCCATTTTATGAGCTAATGGTCTTAGGCTTCAGACATACCATCCCTGAAGACCTCACTTGCAACCCCTACAAGTGGCCTGGTCCAGCAGGCACTTAGAGCTATGGGTCTCAAGCTCAAGTGAGAAGTCTGGACTGAGATGGAGCACTGGCTGACACTGATACATAGACAAGCCTAAGAATCTAGGCATCAGGGAGAGCATGTGGACGCTTCTCAGAGGACCAGTGCGGAACACGGAACAATGCCAGAATCCAAGAAAGAACTCACTCAGGACTGTGCATAGTCTAACCTCCTCAGGAGCCAGATCAAAAGAACCAACTTCCCTGTTTGTAGTCCATCTGCCCTTCCTCCCTGACCTCTTTCTCATTTAGTTGGGGTGAAAAGATGAAATTATAAGACCCTGTAATTCTTCAGTTCACTAGTCCATGCAACCTATTATTGAAACCATCTGAGCAGTTCAACAATCTAAGCTAGTACATATTTGATTTGGGAAAAAAAAAAAGAAAAGACTTAGTATTTATATGTGGGCTAGCATGAAGTGTGTATTTAGTCTGAAGCTTGAGATTATGAAATCGAGGTCCTCGGACTGTTTGCCAAAAATGGCAAGGGACTTTCTGGTGATACAGAAAGGGTTGTTGTAATGGTTCCAAAGACTGTTGACTGACACCCTCAATATTGTGAATATTGAGACTGGGCTCAGTAAAATACATGAGTATGGCTCATCCTACTGATCACCAACCAACCTTGAGATAATTAATTTTAGCAGCATCTGCCGCTCCCTCCTCCTCCTCTTCCTCCTCCTCTTCCTCTTCCTCCTCTTTTTCCTCCTCTTCCTCTTCCTATTCCTCCTCCTCCTCCTCCTCGTCTTTTCTCATTGACTCTGTGTTGCCCAGGCTGGTCTCAAAATCCCTGGGCTCAGTCAATCTCTGCCTCTTCACTCAGTAGCTGGAATGATGGTATTTACCAGGATGCCAAGAAACTTCAAGCTTTATTCAGTAGCTTCTCTAGACCCTAACTGGTACCTAAATCTATCTTTTTTAGACACTGTGTCCAGATACTTAGTTTGAGCTTCTCCCTGAAGATTCAGGGAATCTTAAGCCTAGCCACTACAACTCATTCTCTTTCCTCTCTTTCCATCCTTTCCTTCCTTCTTTTTTTCCTTCCTTCTTTATCTTTTCCTTTTTTTTTTTTTAATATCAACTCATTCTCTTTGGCCTAGACTGGCCTGGAATGCAGAGCAATATTATCACCTCAGTTTCGCAGGTGCTGGGATTATAGGCCTGAATCATCATGTCCTCTATGACATTTTAAAAGATGGTAATGGTCATCCCCCTCCCCCTTCCCCTGTTTGCCTGAAAGGTCTATCTTCTGTAAACATGGTCAACCATCAGACAGGAATTCAACAAGCCCTAATGGGGCTACATCTCTGCCCTCAAAATGAAAGGAGTGAATTGGCCTGAGCCAGGCTGACTCCATGACAGGCTCCAGACTAGCAGTTCAGGAGACCGGGCCTGAGTTTCTACTTCCTGGAACTGGGCAAGTCAGTTACCGGAACAATCACAGGCTTATGTAAAAGGAACCCCACCCCAGCTTGTAAAAGGACAGTTAGCCAGACTTGTGGCCAAGAGGACTCCTGAAGCAAGAATACTTAGTCTGAATCATAGCATCACCTGACCCCCAGAGATAGAACCCACCAATCAAGATCTAGATTGCCTAACCTTCCCCAATGTTCCTCTTTTTGACTTTAAAACTGACTCTGTAAATTCAGTCAGGGTCCTTCCATTCTGATGGAATTGAACCCCTGCATGCAGGAATCAATGTCCTTTGCTTTTGCATGCTATTTGAGTCTGCGGTATCATTCTCCATCAACTTATAGACCCTAACAAGAACATGCATTTTCCAGATTTGACTGTTGGAACTAGAGGATCCTTGAGATAGTGCAACCCAGCTCAATTTACAGATAAAGAAACTGGGAGATGGAAAAGTTCATGGCCCACTGATGCCTAACAGGTCAGATAGAGGTAGTTCAACACTAGAACCAAGGATTGCTCCTTTCCCTATAGAGACTCTTCCCGACACCTTTATTAAAGTGTGTCGGGTGTGTATGTGTGTGTGTGTATAAAACATAAGGTCTACTAAAGTTGCAAGGTAATTCCAACAGAGAACACATGAACACTCTTAATGCCAAATAGAAGGATTGTATTACCAGCCTGTGATTGCATGGGGAACTTACCCAAATAATGCAAGCCCTGAGCTATACTGCTTTTTCTCTTTTATCCACACAACCCTGGTAGACAGACACACTTCAGTTAGCAAGAACAGTTAGGGAGAAACAAAACTATAGAAGCCAAACAACAAGGTTAGTACGTTTAGGGACTTCCCTAGGTCCTGGAACTATGGACTAGGTCTTTGATGGATTGGATCTATGTAAAGTGTTGGGGTTTTCATGCTGGGTTCTAAGGTCAGAATGCGTCTCCAACATGATGCCAGTTGTGCTAAGGTCTAGGATCCTGTTACCCTGCTGTAGCCATTTGAAGTACAGGTCAATGGTCTAAGTAAATCCCCATTGTTATGCAACCACCACCACCTCCCATCTCTAGAACTCTTTTTCATCTTCCTAGTTGAAACTCTGTTCCCATTAAACACAACCTCCCCATTCCTCTAGTATCCCCCACATTCTATTTTCTATCTCCATGAACATGGCCATTCTAGATCTTGATAATTCTGTTTTTTTAAAGAGACACCAGTCTCACTGTGTTGCCCAGATTGCCTCAAACTCCTGGGCTCAAGCAAAGCTCCTTCTTCCCCACCATTGCCTCCGTCTCCCTGGTGACCCTGACTGTAGAAAGCACCTTCACCCCGGAGTGTGCTTGATTTTCTGAGTTACCATCAGATACCTTCCACATCATCTGTACCATTTTACATCCTGTCTCTTGCATCGTGGCCTGCAGTAGAGTAGGTAGAGAGAGGACACTGCCAATCAACTGCAGGCCAGTACTAGCTTGCTGTAACATCTTGGCCAAGCGACTCAGGCTGAACTTCTCCAGTCAGGAAGAGATGGCTGACCATTGGTTTGCTGACTTCATGGAACTGTTGTAATGTGAGACACATACAAAATGAGACATGCCAAATGCTTTATGAATTAGAATCTGCTGTATACTGTTAATCATTTGGACTAGACTTGAGCAAAGTCCAACTCTACAGGAGAATGCAATAGAATATGAGGAAGGGAACTACTCTTTTTTTTAAAGATTTATTTATTTATTTTATGTATGTGAGTGCACTGTAGCTGTACAGATGGTTGTAGGCCTTCATGTGGTTGTTAGGGATTGAACATTAGGACCTCTGCTCCCTCTGGTCAACTCTGCTCACTCAGTCCCTGCTCGCTCCAGCCCAAAGTTTCATTTATTATTATACATAAGTACACTGTAGCTGACTTCTGATGCACCAGAAGAGGGCGTCAGATCTCATTACAGATGGTTGTGAGCCACCATGTGGTTGTTGGGATTTGAACTCAGGACCTTCAGAAGAGCAGTCAGTGCTCTTAACCGCTGAGCCATCTCTTCAGCCCAGGGAAATGCTCTTTAAAGATGCTTACTGTCCAACAAGAGATGTGGCTCTCTTTCTCTCTAAAGCATATGCATTCGGCTTCTAAATAAAAAACATGATTGCTAAGCATGCATGCTGGGAAGTAGAGAAGGTGTGACAGCTGGTCAGGTAGATGATGCTTGCAGTGCTGTGTTGGTAGCATTCGAGCCTGTGTTTACAATCCTCCACAAGCATTTCCCTTAGAACAACGTGGCTTACTCCTTCTGATTGATGAGAGAAGTTCCTGAAACGTGTCCAACAGATTCCTTAGCCCGTAAGTAAACCATAACCTCTAAAGAATCAAGAGTGGACTCTCTATTAGGAAATTAAACAGTGGTGGCACAGACCTGTAATTCCCGAACAGTGGAGGCTAAGGAGGCAGACTGAGAGTCCCATCTCAAGAAAGCAAAAGAAAACAAACAAAACAAAAGATGTGCAGTGGCTTTAGGAAAGAGCACAGAGCTGTCGGGTTTGACTTTAAATTCTAAATATTAAGTTCACTTTATCACAAATAAACTGTGTGCCAATATTGATCCTGAAGGTACTGGAGCGAATATAACAAAAATAACAGTCTCTACCTTCATATGACCAGAGCCAGAACTAAGGCTCTCAGGCGGTTAAAGCAGTGTTGACAAGCTCTGTAACTACTTACAGAACCAAGCTACTGCCACAATTACAGACACTTTTTCTGGACATAAGGGACACCACCCCACAGACTTACTTTCTCTCTCTTTTTTTTTTTGTAAAGCATCTTATTTATAATTTTTATTATGTATTATGAGGTAAGTTATTTTTATTATTAATTATGTTATTATTTACATCTCAAATGGTGCCCTCCTCCCAGCCCCTCCTCGAAGAGTTCTTCTCCCCTTCCCTCCTCCCCTTCACCTCTGAGAGGGAGTCCCCATGCCGGCATCCCCCATCACTAGGGCATCAAGTCTCTACAAGATTAGGCACATCCTCTCCCACTGAAGCCAGACAAGGCAGCCCCTCTGCTACATATGTGCCAGGGACCTCAGGCCAGCCCATTTGCTCTTTAGTTGGTGGCTTAGTCTCTAGGTGCTCTGAGGGGTCCAGGTTAGTTGACACTGTTGGTCTTCCTATGGGGTTGCCATTCCCTTCAGCTCCTTCAATCCTTCCCCTAACTCTTCCATAGGGTCCCTGACCTCAGTCCAATGCTTAGCTGTGAGTATCTGCATCTGTCGCAGTCAGATGCTGGTAGAGCCTCTCAGAGGACAGCCATGCTAGGCTCCTGTCTGCAAGCACAACACAGCATGTAATAGTGTCAGGGTTTGGTGCTCACCCATGGGATGGATCCCAAGTTGGGCCAGTCACTGCTCGGCCATTCATTCAGTCTGTGCTCCAGTTTGTCCCTGCATTTCTTTCAGACAGGAACAGTTTGGGGTGGAAATATTTGAAGGTGGATTGGTATCCCTATCCCTCCACTGGGGGCCCTATCTAACTCTTGGAGGTGGTCTCTTCAGGTTCCACATCCCCACTGTTGGGCATTTTGGCTAAGGTCATCCACATTGAGTCCTGGGAGCCTCCCCCATCCCAGGCCTCTGGGACATGCCTGCCCGCCAGCTATTTGATATTGTTGCTGTAACATGCCTGCCAGTCATTGACACAGAAAAATAATTTGACTCAGAGCAGGATCATGCTGACCACATACCCTGTTATGTTCTGTATGTTATAGGGCTTGTTAGTCTTTAATAATTCCACAACTATAAGCCTCTCATAGGGCCCATCAAATTAAAGGTCAATATGAACTGTTATGTCTAAAACGGCTTGAGTCAGGGCTAACCACTACGCGGTACTACCAGCACCTGTGTATAAGCTCATTGTGGGTTTTGTGGTTTTAGCCTTTTATAAGCTGAGCTTGAGAAATGTCCAGCACACAGCTTTTAGCTCTCGAGCCTGAACTGTTGCTCTGGTCAATCAGCCTTTACATGGGTGTTCAATAAACCATCCCTGTCTGACTGAGATCAGTGTTCGTGTGGCTTGTGGGGCCACTTCCTGGTAGCCCAGTAGTTTCCACAAGTCACACTGAGTCAGAAGTTTCTATTTGCCTCACTTCTGTCTTTCCCGCTTGAAGACAGGGATCAATAGAACAAACAGACCAGTGTAAACCTGTGACCTGGAGGTTTGGCAATAACATTCCCTAGTGACAGTCATGTTCCTCCTGGGAGCCCTGGGGTGACAAATGGTATTGTAGCAGATGCATACGTGCCTGGAGAATAAATCCTCCCTCACCAAGACGGGCAGCTGACGTGGACTGTCAGCTCAGTGTCCACAGTGAGCTCTGCAAACTTCCTGCCTTCATTAAACTATTAGAAAAGTGTAGGTTCATTTACTGTGACGATCTTATCTATCTTCAAAGAAATTGAATCTTAATGGGATAACAGATGATTCCTCCCACACACACACACACACACACACATTTTCCACTGAAAGTTACAACATAAATCCATTCGGCCTCATTCTAAGAGCCGACATGAAGCTGTGCCTATCCAGCTGACCCTCCAAACACCATCTGCCTGCAGTCTTCCCTTTTTAGGGGCCTGGAGTTTTCTGGCTCAAGGACAAGACACGTTTATTTCCAATGGATCAACACTGTCACCCAGTGGACAGAGAGACAGTTCAGCAGGCTGAAGTGTAAACCTTCTCTCGGCTTGACAGCCAGGGTTTAAATAGGAACCTGGTTGTTTCAGAGGGTCAGGAGTGGGTGAGTTGTCCACTTTCCCCCTGTCAGGAACTAAACTAACTTCATTCAGCTGAGAAGCCTTGGATCTAGATGTCAGGTGAGTACAACTTAACCAGGATGTGTGTTTCCTCTCAACCATCTCCTCTGCCAAGATTCCCAGGGTCTAATAGGCTGACAGGAGCTGGGTGATCATTAGTGAATCACTCCTCAAGTAAAATAGCCTAGTGAAGTAAACTGTGAACTTTGAAAGCAGCCGGAGTTCAAACCTGGGTTCCACTACTTGCCTGTGTGGCCTCAGGCAAATTACTCTGCTTCTCTTACTTACAAAAAGGGGATTGACTGATTAATACACATTTTCATAGTTTTACCTAAGGGAATACTATATATTACTTTACTTGTGTAATGTAAGAAATGAAACAAATATCCTATTTTGTTTGTTTGTTTCTTTTAAGGGATACGGAACTCATAAAATGACTAGAAATGTCCAGCAAGGAAACCGCGCTTGCTTCAGCTCCTGACCCATCGTGGGCATCTATTAGTCCCACAGTTTGGCCTATCTGTCACTGTATGTTAGCTTTGCCCTCTCTAGAAACTTGGATGAGGCTATTTTACTTACGGAGTGGTTCTACTTGGTTGGAAATGGCTATTTCCTCGCTAGCTTATGTGCATGCACTTCTTAAAAGTGAGACCTGACCTGCGTCACTCCAGTAATGTCCGTGCCGACTCCTAAGGTGGGCTGTGCAGTCTTGAGTTTTGCTCTGTATGAGTAGGCAAAGGGAAGGAGAAGCCCAGGCAGATGCAAATCGTTCTGGTGTGTGAAGGGGGGGGGGGGGGAGCGACCAGGAAATCCTTGTGGGAAGTCAAGCTTTCTAGCTTCTCATTCATTCAAAGACATGGTATTTTTCCCTACTAGGTTTCAGACAGGGCCACCAGACCCATAAACAAACGATGACACACTCCCAGGAAGCTATTTAGGGCTCCCCGAGGGCAGCGCCCTAAAGACAACTCACCAGGAGCAGCTGGTGCTTTGCCAGACTCCAGGCCTTTGGCGTTTGCAGGCTTAGTCTGATGAAGGGCAAGCCTTTCAAGCTCTGATTCACCCCTCAGCATAGTTCTGGGGTTAGCGTGGGAGCCAAGCAGTGGGAACTTCCACTGGATCCAAAGGGAAGGTCTTAGAGCAGCAGTTCTCAGTCTGTGTGTCACAACCCCTTCAGGAACTGCATATGAGATACTAACATTACAATTCATAACAGTAAGACAATTACAGTTATGAAGTAGTAATGAAATGATTCTTATGGGGGGTGGAGCACCACACCATGAGGAACTGTATTAAAGGGTTGCAGCATTAAAAGGGTTAAGAACCACTGCTGTAGAGGCTAAGTAGGAGAACGGCACGGTCATGTCCGTGTGTTTAAAGAACACGTAACTGTGGTCTTTTCCACCCATGTCCCAGTTCCTGAATAAGAACTTGCAGGCTTACCCTATGGGTGGAGCAACATTATGAACTAGCCAGTGCCCCGGAGCTCTTGACTCTGGCTGCATATATATCAAAGGATGGCCTGGTCGGCCATCACTGGAAGGGGAGGCCCATTGGACTTGCGGGCTTTGTGTGCCCCAGTGCAGGGGAACACCAGGGCCAAGGGGGGGGGAGTGGGTGGGCAGGGGAGTGGGGGTGGGTGGATATGGGGGACTTTTGGTATAGCATTGGAAGTGTAAATGAGCTAAATACCTGATAAAAAATGGGAAAAAAAAAGAACTTGCAGGCTTATTATTTATTAATAAAGACCTAGGCCTTAAGCTAGGCTTGTTCCCCGACTAGCTCGCAACTCAATCATCCTATTATTCTATGTCTGCCAAATGGCTGGTTACCTCTCCTCAGTTCATAAGACCGACTTCCTCCGAGCCCGAGTGGCAAATCCTCCCACATGACTATTTCCCAGAATTAGTCTCTCCCCCCCCCGCCCCCGCCAGATGTCCCACGTTCTAATCCTGCCTCAAAACTAATTGGCTAGCAATTTTTTTATTGACAAATGGTGTTTTTACAAATGCATAAGAGATTATCCCTACAAGAACACCCTGTAATGGGAACAAAACACCCATGGAAGGAGTTACAGAGACAAAATTTGAAGCTGTGACGAAAGGATGGACCATCTAGTGATTGCCATATCCAGGGATCCATCCCATAATCAACTTCCAAATGCTAACACCATTGCATACACTAGCAAGATTTTGCTGAAAGGACCCAGATATAGCTCTCTCTTGTGAGACTATGCCGGGGCCTAGCAAACACAGAAGTGGATGATCACAGTCAGCTATTGGATGGGTCACACGGCCCCCAATGGAGGAGCTAGAGAAATTACCCAAGGAGCTAAAGGGAACTGCAACCCTATAGGTGGAACAACAATATGAACTAACCAGTACCCCGGAGCTCTTGTCTCTAGCTGCATATGTATCAAAAGATGGCCTAGTCGGCCATCACTGCAAAGAGAGGCCCATTGGACTTGCAAACTTTATATGCCCCAGTACAGGGGAACGCCAGGGCCAAAAAGGGGGAGTGGGTGGGTAGGGGATTGGGGGGGTGGGTATGGGGGACCTTTGGGATAGCATTGAAAATGTAAACGAGGAAAATACCTAATTAAAAAAAAAGAAAGATATAAAAAAAATAAATAAGTAGGAAATATTGGAGGGACCAAGACCAGAAGCAATAAAACCAGATAGAGATGACGTGGGAGACAACAAAGGCCCCCATATGAGCAGAAGCGATTGAATGTTTGCCGGGGAGGAAGTCAGAGTGATAAAGACATTGAGAAAATCCTAAGGCTTTGCACACAGCTACTGAGTTCAACTGGTAGAGCCGCTCAGAGCAGAAGAGGCTTTCAGGATCCACATCGGACTCAGTTGAAAAGAAAAATGTATTAGTGGTGCCTGCCATAGGCACAGCACTAGAGAATATTGGAAGATGGGTAGCTTTCACTGCTCATATTCTATGGTAGAGGGAGTTATACTTTGTGTTTTTTTAGAGTATTCAACCATCTAAAACAGACAAAGCTAATTTATGCATGCAAAGGAAACAGAATATGATTTCCTGGGCTTGACTAGTTTAATAGATTGTTTACTGAGAAGGGAGGGGAGAGAAGGAGGTTTTTTTTTTTTCCAGGCCTGGAAATCATCTATATCTTCATCTGGGTGATAATATACAAGTACTGTACATATCCAGAATCCATCATATTATAGACCTGTTTTAATCCATTTTGGGTTATTCTAACAAAATATCTGGCACTGGGTAAAGTGTATCTGGTTTGTTGTTGTTTTTTGTTTGTTTTTGTTTTTAAGCTGTTTATTTTTTCTAAGGGGGGGGCTCTCTCCCTGGCTGCTTTACGAGATGGTGGAGAAATGTCTGCATGCAGAAGGAACCAAATGCATGGGGTGGTCTAACTTTATAGCAACTCATTTTCACAAAGACTAATCTGGTCACATGAGCCCTAGAGAATCCCAGAAGGAAAGCACTGACCTTCCAAGGGGCTCCCTCCCCCCCCCCAAAACCAGGTCCTTTCTCTTCCAGTTTCTCGTATTCCCTTTGGGAGAATGAGCGTACCCAACCCAGAGCGACACCACTAAGATTTGTGACCTTATTCTACGAATGTATTATAATGCCAACAACAAAGGAGAGACGTGAAATCCTTCCTTGATCTTCTATGTGGTGGAGGATTACAGTGAAATGCACAAGAAATCATGTCCCACACTTTGTCTTTGTCCATGTAACACTCACCTGAATGCAGGGCGTGCTTCTACATTTGTCTGTTTCCTTGTACACACATTGTATAGTCTTGTGCTGTAGCCTTGTCTTCTTAGCCAAGAACACACAGACTACAGTGATCTCATCCATGTATGGCAGCTAGCTGGTTGCTTAGGAGGTGGTCACACTCTAAGTCTATCACTTCGGTGGGGGAGAGGGAGGCCGATTGTGACAGCTACATCTGCATATATTTTCTTCTTCCCCATACATTGTCTTCCTCGGGACCACAGGACAAGCCAGCTGGGAAGAAAACCACAGATCATTCTTTTTAGTGAGAAGAGGATGCCTGGAAACAGAATGGTTTGTGTCCTGGCTGGTTTTGTGTCAATTTGACACAGGCTGGAGTTATCACAGAGAAAGGAGCTTAAGTTGGGGAAGTGCCTCCATGAGATCCAGCTGTAAGGCATTTTCTCAGCTGCTGATCAAGGGGGAGGGCCCCTTGTGGGTGGTGCCACCCCTGGGCTGGTAGTCTTGGGTTCTATAAGAGAGCAGGCTGAGCAAGCCAGTAAGGAACATCCCTCCATGGCCTCTGCATCAGCTGCTGCTTCCTAACCTACTTGAGTTCCAGTCCTGACATCCTTTGATGATGAACAGCAACATGGAAGTGTAAACTGAATAAACACTTTCCTCTCCAACTTGCTTCTTGGTCATGATGTTTCTGCAGGAATACAAACCCTCACTAAGTCAGTTTGGAACCAGGCTAAAGGACACGTAACCCATTTCTGCCTTTTCTGCTAAGAGGACAGAAAGTGTTCCCCAAGACACAGGTGTGTATGCTGGTCATGCATCAAGTCTATCAAGTCGGGACAGCATGTGTCAACATGCTAAAGACACAGACAAATGTAAGCCCGTTTGACTCTGTAGGCCAAACGTTACAAGTAGTGGCTGGCAGCATAGTCCCAGAGTGTTGGCTGCAGTTTAATATGTACAGGAAGAATGCATTCAAGGTTGGTGTGTACATTCTCTTATACTTAGAAACAGATGGCAAAACCTTACTCTAAGAAAAGTGAGGTTCTAAAAGGTTCATGATTTGACCCAAACTCTAAAAACATAAATAACAGGGTTGGAACCTGAACTTGTGTGTGTGTTTCCTTACTCCTACTCCTGTAGTCTCGATGACTCCTGAAGACGGCATTCCTTTAGCATGCTTCTGAGTTGGTTATTTTGTCTATTAATAGACTGTGGTGATGAGAGCCCCAGAGGCTCACATATTTGAATGTGAATAGTCACCAGGGAGGAGAACTAGTTGGGAAAAATTAGAGAAGTGTGGCCTTGAGCTGGAGAGATGGCTCAGCGGTTAAGAGAACCAACTGTTCTTCCAAAAGTCCTGAGTTTAAATCCCAGCAACCACATGGTGGCTCACAGCCGTCTGTAATGAGATCTGACGCCCTCTTCTGGTGTGTCTGAAGACAGCTACAGTGTACTTATAATAATAAATAAATAAATAAATAAATAAATCTTAAAAAAAAAAGAATTGTGGCTTCGTTGGAGTAACTGTGGCCTAGTTGGAGGAGGTGTGTCAGTGGGCGTTGGCTCTGAGGTTTCAGAAGTTAAGAATCTGAGAGTTTTTTGCCTGCTAGGGTCATAAATGTGCATGTAAAGTACTTAAAGGAGGATGAAGCACTTTAGAAATCATAAATATCCTTCAACATTTATAAAGCTTTAGTTCATTAAACTGTATAGGAGCCTAATTATCGACTGTGACCAGCTCAGCCTGAATCTGTCAGTGAGAAGATACAAAACGGTTGTCTTCATTGAGATTATTGGTGGATTAAGTCTATTCTAAATAGCCTTCAATTTTAACAGACTTAAATTGTTTTGACATCCAGTCTCTCCGCTAGAGGCTAGTCTCTAACTCACAATGCTTGTCTCTGCTTCCGCCTCTCACGTGTTAGACTTAAAACCATGCATCAATACCCCGGACAAATACTGGGCTTTTAATGGGTAGCTCTTAAAGAAAATATTTTTAAATCGCAAGCAAACGACTATGTTTTCTTGACACAAAAAAAAATCTTTTGGATATGAGAAAAAAAAAATCCTCATACCCGCAGCTTCAAGCTTTTCCTTGCATCTTCTCAGTGCTATTTACTGAACTTGTTAATATAAGATCAATGGATCTCTTCAAAAACCTTCTTCCTTCCTTTCCTCCCTCTATCTGTCCATCCATCCATCCATCCATCCATCCCTCCATCATTCTTCCCTCCCTGCCTTCTAGTAGCTTGCTTGCTTGCTTTCTTTCTTTCTTTCTTTCTTTCTTTCTTTCTTTCTTTCTTTCTTTCTTTCTTTCTTTCTTTCCTTCTTTCTTTTACTTTGGTTTTTGTTTGTTTGTTTGAGACTATAATTACATTTCTCCTTTCTCTTTTCTCTTTTCTCCTCCACAGGATACATTAATCAAAATCTCAGACTTGGCTAAAAAACACAATTTACTAGCGAAGACACTAAACGGAGCTGACAGCGTGTTAGTCAACAGGCCTGGGCACCATCTGCGGGGAAATAAATTTTGGAAAAGAAAGAGGCGAAAAGAGAAAGTGTAGTTTTATTCTTTCTCAAACGATTAGTAGGCGCAAATAAAAAGCCCAAAGAAGTAACGAACAAACACGGGGGAAAGAAAGAAACCCCAACCACGTGACTGACTCTCCACAGGTGCACAGACCACGGAGGAATCGTTTCCATGAGGTCGAAATCGCGTAGTTAACGAACTGAACGGGATAAGCGTGGTTTAAAAAGCATGATGCTTGAGAATCCAGTTCCGTGGTTTAGCACCTGTCTAGCATGTGCCAGGCCCTGGGTTACCAGCACAACAGAAACAGGTCAGAATGAGAAGAAAAGAGAGACCGACCCTTCACCTCTATCACTTCAAAGAGAAAGTACAGGCTGGTTGGTGACGCAGCCCAGTTTCTCCTTCATGTGGTCACATATCCAGCACAATTCCATCCTTCCCTTTGGTGCCCAAGGATGCAGCTAGCGTGTGAACCTCTGGTCGCTTAACTCTTTACTGAAACTGTGCTCTTATTAGAGTGGTCTTTAGACATGTCAATTCTTTTGAATTATAATTCACATTCAGTACACAACATCATTTTTGGCGACTGTTTGATAGATTTTGACCCTATGTAATTACTACTCTTCAATCAACATGCGTACATGGAGAGTCAGGGGACATGTCCGCAAGGACATCACCTTTGTATCCTACGTGTCCTTCTCTTCGTAGGGTCCAGGCAAGGGGCCTGAACCTTTCCTCAGCCCAGTGTCTCTGATCATTTCTCCAGTCTCGTTTTCTAAGTGCAATTTTTAAAAACGTATTCACGTATCTGGCCTGCATGTTTGTCTGGGCACTACATACCTGTGGTGGCTGTAGAAGCCAGAAGAGGACATCTGATCCCCTGGGACTGAAGCTGAGTCACCACGTGGAATGGGAATTGACTCCCGATCCTCTGGGTAAACAGCTCGTCATCTTAACAACTATTCTGTGTGTTTGTGTCTGTGTGTGTGTGCATCTCTGTGTGTCTGTGTGTAAGCAAAGCATCTATAAATATTTTAGTAACATTCAACATAAGTATATTTAGTAATATGTTCAATATAAAATATTAGGCATGTGTCCCTCCAGTCTTTTAAAATAGAGACAAAGGAAATCTTTTCTCCGCTGTGAACATGCTTCATTACATCTGCTTCCCCATGGTTTACATTTGATGAGCACGAAAGGTAGACTCTGAAGCCCCGACCCATGAGAAAGAAGCAACTATAAGCATACATCGGTTCATTCATAAATAAAGTGGACACCGTTCCTAGACATGATTTCTTCTAACCAGAAGTATAGAGCTTACCAGTACCAAGTTTCTATGGCAACTTGAATTAAACATTGCCCAGGTATAGAGGAGAGGCGCTACAGAGACCTGGGCCAATCAGAAAGCATGAACTAGTCGTTCCTCTTTAGAGACAGACTTGGCTTGGTTTTTCTACTAATATTACAGAACTCACAAATATCTTTTTTCTTCTTATTTTAAAAGTAATATATTCAGGGCTGGCTCATCAGTTAAGAGCACTGACTCTGCTCTTCCAGAGGTCTTGAGTTCAATTCCCAGCAACCACCACGGGCTCACTGGCTTTCTCAAGCAAACCCAGTCTATGTTGGAACCAAAAAGAACTAGGAAAACGTGAAGAATAAAAAAGCCCCTCAGCCTGCCAGATAGAAATAGCGAATACTCGGCACTTACATCTTTGTTCTGGGCCATGAACTCCAGCAGCCTACGCTTTCTTTTGTAGGTGGCCAACATTTCTGTAGCGTCTTGGGAAGAGGGGTTGATATCAGGGAATAACTGGGAGAGACTGAAGCTCTTTTCAGAAGTTATGGTTAATGAAACCAAGGGAATCAAGATAGCTTGGCATAAAGGCATTAAATAATTGTGAAGGAATTCACACAAATTCAGTATATTCAAAATGTCATAATTCTACAAAGTAATGTCTTACAAACATTCTCATATGCTTCCATTAATAACTCTACCATTCACACAGGTGCTCTCGAAGATCTTTCAGGTTTCCAAAGTTTGACCAAAATCAGTCAAGCTCACTACCTCGCTACACGAAAACAGGGGAAAAATGCTCTTTGTTTTTAGACAAGAGCTGCTTAATACATCTGTGGTTGGTCTGGAACTCACTCTGTAGACCAGGCTGGCCTGGAACCCATAATTTTCCTGCCTCAGCCTCCTGGGTCCTGAGCTTATAGGCACGCTCCACTATACCTGGCTAACTGTCTAAGACCGTGAATCTCAATCTTCCTAATGTCAGAATACTTGCATCAAAAGTTTAATTTCCCAGCCTTTTTTTTTTTTTTTTTTTTTTGCCTTTTAATTGTAAAATACAGTAACTGTAGTCTCACGTCCTCATACGGCAATAGTCTTCTGGCCTGGAGTCAGGTTTGCTCCCCTTTGCAGTTTACAACAGGAAAATACCAGGCACAGCGACTCATGCTTGTAATCCCAGCTTTGGGAAGCAGACACAGGAGAATCACAGGCCAGCCAATCTGTCTGAATTAAAAGTTGCAGGCTGGGCTGGAGAGATGGCTCAGTGGTTAAGAGCATTGACTGCTCTTCCAGAGGTCCTGAGTTCAATTCCCAGCAACCACATGGTGGCTCACAACCATCTGTAATGGGATCTGATGCTCTCTTCTGATGTGTCTGAAGACAGCTACAGTGTACTTACATATAATAAATAAATCTTTAAAAAAATGTTGTAGGTCGATGAGAGATCTCATCAAAGGAGGTAGATGGTGTTCCTCGTGGCCTCTATATCCATATGCACATACACCTACTCATACATGTGCCCTCTCATACATATGAACATGCACACACACACACACACACACACACACACACAGATTTGTAGAAGAATGAGTTCTAAAATAATGCCCTAGTTCCCACGAGATCTTCAATCTTTCCCTTTGAAGGGCACATCCATTCCCTCACGTAGTTTCCTTTTTTGCTGATCGACATGCTTCCATCCTGATTAAACATCATTGCTATGATTTTCCTATGACAAACACAGGAATGGGGCCAATTTAGAATAAGGGGGTGGGGAATTGCAGATTTATTGATTTGGCTAAGGCAATGGACGCCACCAAGATGCAGCCTTAAAGAGGAAAAAAAGTTTTTTCTATCCTGTTACTTGAGGAGGTACACTCTACTTCTGCCCCGCTGCTTCTACTGTGACCATATTTCTTTGACTATAGCTGACTGGATCAGACATGGACAACTGGCCCAGGAATATGCTCCACCCAAATGGATTCAACAAGAGGGCACAAAGAAGCACGAACACATGGTGTATTCGAGAGTGTACAAAAACTAGTGTTAACTAGAGTGAATCCGAAATGATTAGCAGTCTTGGACCAGAAGTTTGGGAATCCTAAGTAAAGCCATGAATTCTGTCTTCAAGAACAATGAGCTATCAAAGAATTTTAGCAAAAGAATTGAGGAAGTGACGTGATCCAATGGGTGGGTATGGGATAAAGTCTATATGGGAGACTTATGAGGTCAGACCTGTTAAATGATTCAGGAGAAAAGATGATAGCTTGGACTGGGCTTTAGGTGCAGGAGACATGGGCATAGATCCATGACCTGCCTAGAGCAGTGATTCTCAGCCTTCCTAATGCTGTGGCCCTTTAACACAGTCCCTCACGTTGTGGTGACCCTACCCATAACATTATTCTGTTGCAACTTCATAGCATAGATATCTGTGTTTTCCGGTGGTCTTAGGTGTTCTCTGTGAAAGGGTCATTTGACCCCCACAAAGGGGTTGCAACCCACAGGTTGAAAACCACTGGTCTAGGTTCCAATGAGAAGGCTCAGCGAAGAAGCAAATAAAAGTGTTTGTTTTGCAAACCTGATTAAATGAGTTGGATCCCCAGAACCTGCATAAAGGTGGAAAGAGAAAACCATCCTCACAAAGCTGCCCTCTGACCTCCACATGTGTGCCACAGCACATCTGTGCACCCTCCCATCATCCACACACAAAATGCTAAATACAACTTTAAAGTACAGTAATAGTAATAATACATACATACAAATATCAATATGCGGTCAATGCCCACATCATAACAGGTTTTCTCTCTGGTAAATGCTCAGAACTGCAGCGACCTCTCGATGGAGAGTTTGCAATATGAAGCAACATCAAAGAATTCACAGGAAGGGCTAGAGATATGGTCTCAGGTATTCTGTTTCGGAATAGAAAATACACAAAGATAGGATTGTAAGTAGACTTAAGTGTCTGAACTTGGAAAATAGTTACAAATAGTTGATAGATCTAAAGAGGAGGTGGCCAGTCCAGTTTGGATCAGCATAGCATACAGAGTTACAAGTGAGAATATAAAATAAAATCTGGACCAAGCTAGGCAATGGTGGGACATGTATTTGATCCCAGTACTCGGGAGGCAGAAGCAGGTGGATCTCTGAGTTTGAGGCCTGCTTGGTCTACAGAGTGAGTTCTAGGACAGCTAGGGCTATACGGAGAAACCCTGTTTCCAAAAATAAACAAACAAACAAAAGCAGGATCCCAGGGGAGAAGATAACCAATCCTTATACGTTTTCATCGTGTACTTAAATGGCAAACTAATAGCTGCCTGCTGGTCCATCTTTTATGCATTCATACATCTTGAGGAAATAGTAAATTACTGATGAAAATAGAACTGAAGGTAAAAAGGCCCAAGTCAGAGAGACACAAAGTAACTAAGATTCAAATGTTTCTTTTGTAGTTGGTTGGGTAAAGATAAAACGTAAGACTGCACAGGGTCTCGAGAAGTCCGGTCTATTTCTCCATGCTTGAATCCAGATGCAGCCATATGACTTGCGCTATTTAATCACCAGCTTGAGAAGTACTCATGCAGTAGGGTTCTTCTTTGTTCTTGTTGCTTTGCAACCCAGCCTTCACATGAAGCAGCCTGAGCCAGCCTGCAAGATGCATGGCCAAGTTGCCTCCGAGTTCTGGCAAACAGCCAGATACTTAAGTCACGCAGCCGCTGAGTCCAGACTCATAATCTCAGCATCACCATTACGGTGACTCAGTGTTACTCGTCCAGCGGGTGCTCGGCTCTCCCCTTCCCCTCTCTCAGACTATTAAAGGTTGGAAAGTGGGGAAAAGCACTGGGTTACAGACTAAAAATGGTCAGGCGTGGATTTAGAAAAGACATTCATCTTCCATGAGCCTTGATTCCCCTTTGCTGAGAATTATGCTTAAATCATAGGGCTCCTGGGAAAAATGAAATAAAATCTAGAGTGCTTTTTCTACTCAAATTCTCTCTCTCTTGTTTTCTGCCTAGTGCCACAAACCCAGAAGCAGGGGCTGGAGAGATGGCTCAGCGGTTAAGAGCACTGACTGCTCGTCCCGAGGTCCTGAGTTCAATTCCCAGCAACCACATGGTGGCTCACATCTGTAGTGGGATCTGATGCCCTCTTCTGGTGTGTCTGAAGAGAATGACAAGCGTTCTCATATACATAAAATAAATAAATCTTTAAAAAAAAAAAAAAGAAAGTTGAAGCAGGAGGATCACAAAGTTTGGAGACAACCTGGCCTTCACAGGGAGCTTGATATCAGCTTCTGTTACACGGTGAAACCCTTTCTCAAAACAAAACCAAAACCAAAAAACAACCAAACTACCAAAAACAAAAACAAAAAAAATCCTGCCTCTGCCACCACCAAATCTCAAAAATAAAATAAAATAAATAAAAAACCAAAAAACAGAAAACAAAACAACAGCAACAAAAAACCCCAAGTGAAATACACTTTCTCTTTGTAGAAGCAATTATTACTTCTTCATTCTGTCTACAGGGACCTGGAATAAGATGCTCAGGTAAGATGCCAGAACACTGCACCATACTTCTTTATCTTCCCTTCCCAACTTTTAAGCTCGTCTTGCAGAGAGACGAAATGACCTTTTGAAAGTGCTTTCTCAGCCTTTGAAATGGCTCCAGATCCTGTCATCTTTATTTCATGTCAACATCAAAGTTGGACAGGCCCCTCCTTCCACGCCGGGGGCAAGCGTTCAGTGTGACTCAGGCAACCACTTTGCCTGCTAATCCAGTTCCCTGAGTATTGATGTCTTCAGAACTGAGCTGTAGTCTTTTATTTCTTGTGGCTTTTTGCTGACCTGTCTTGTCTTCGCTGGCGAGCTGCTGTCTGACATATTTCAACAGGTGCCTTGGCTCTCAGAACACAGCCAGGGAGGGAAGCCATGTGAAAGGGGGCTAGACCAGAAGAGCAGTCAGTGAGCAGGAGGTGCTGAGTGCAGCCAAAGCACAAAGCACAGGGGGGGGAACCCCCATTCTCAGACTTGCTGAGGAGGAAAAGGGGTCCCTGCTCCTTACAAAGCCTGATTCTCAACTCCCACCATGCTTTCTAGTCTTTCCTTCCAAACGTTTTGTTTGTTTGTTTTTGTTTCATTTGTGTTTGAGACAGGGTTTCTCTGTGTAGCCCTGGATGTCCTGGAACTCACTCTGTAGACCAGGCTGGCCTCAAGCGCAGAAATCCGCCTGCCTCTGCCTCCCAAGTGCTGGGATTTAAGGTGTGCACCACCACCACCACCACCACCCTGCATCATTCCAAACTTATTAAGAGATGCAACTACTGTCATCTGGAAGCCAGGAGAGTTCAAAATATAGGAGGTGGGAAGATGCTTGATTGGAGCTTATATAACACGTGGAGTCCGGCAAATGTGGAGCTCAAATCCATCCTCCAGGGTGCCTTTTTCACCAGGAGGTGGTCTTATGGATCAACTATGATGTTGGCTTCTTCCTAAAACTCTAAGAGCCAGGAAACAGTCTCCTAAACCCACACCCAAACTTGTCATGTTGCTACATTTATTATGTGTGTACAGAACTTTGTTTCCATGTAAGGTGCTTTAACTGTGTCAACAACTGAACTCAAGCTGCGTGTGTGGGAAATGGGCAGGTGTGTGGGAAAAATAACACACCGCAGAGAAACAAAACAGTCTCACAGAGCGCTGAGTGCTGCCTTCCTCCAGCTCAAGTCCCCCAAGCCTCAGAATGAGACCTTATCTGGAAAACACCAGGCCTTTGCAAATGTAATTAGTTAAGACTCTCAGGAGCGTTGCTGACTCTTTTAGAATTTGTCTAAACCCTTACTCCCGACCCCTGCAAAAAAATCTCCTGATGAAATCACACTGAGTTTAGTGTGGGTACTAAAGCTAATGCTAATGTCCTTAGAAAAGGAGGAGAGGGCATAGAAAAAGAGAGAAACAGAAAAGGGAGAAATGGAAAACCGAGTCAAAGACTCAGCCAAGGAATCTGTGGGCTGCCAGCAGACAAAAAGAACAAGAAACATGTGTGGGATGGAGTCTCTCCTGGAGCCGGGTACTTTCTGTCTTCCAGCCCCTTGCACGGGGAGAGAACACATTCATGTTGCTCTAGGACACCCAGCTCATGGTTACTTTCAAGATAACCTAGGAAATGAACATTGCCAGCATCCACAGGCGGTACCCTGGAGACCTGTAACTCCCGCTGCCTGCTCTTGGCTGATGGCCCTATTTGGACACTTCTGATCCTCCAGCCTGCATCTTACCTTAGCCTGACCCTCATTGACATTTAATGCCGTCGCTTACACTGCTTCCTTTCTGAGCCGTGGAGGTCCAGCGCTGGGGAGGAATTGGGGTTGGGTGAGGCTGGGACACATGACATCATAGCATCAGGATACAGGTTCAAAACCAGGCACGGTAGGAATCAACTTGAGCAAACATCACTCAGTAATATATTTAGAAGCCAAACTCGAACAGTCAAGAGAAAAGCTTTGTGACAGAGACGGCTAAAGATTTAGTCTAACTTGGTCTGTTAGAAAAAACAGTGGTCCCCAAACATGTCCATTTTCCAATCTCAAGAACTCATGAGTAAATATGCCTTTACGCCGGGTGGTGGTGGTGCACGCCTTTAATCCCAGCACTTGGGAGGCAGAGGGAGTCGGATTTCTGAGTTCAAGGCCAGCTTGGTCTACAAAGTGAGTGCCAGGACAGCCAGCTAGGGCTACACAGAGAAACCCTGTCTCAAAAAAAACAAAACCAACCAACCAAACAAACAAACAATATATATGCATGTATATATATATGCCTTTACAAGGAAAGGGGACATTGCAGGTGTTGTTCTGGCTAAGGACCTCAAGATGAGGAGACTCTCTAGATGGTCCAACATCATCACAAGAATACTTAATAAATGATGCAGAAGAGTCAGAATTAGATAAGGAGACACGGTGAGAGAAGTGGGGAGAGGGATTTGAGACCTTATCCTACTGGCTTTGAAAGTAATTGAAGGAGCTGCCCCTAGAAGCCGGGGAAGGCAAGAGGACAGATTTCCCCAACAGCTTGCTAAAGAAATGTGACTTTGTCTGTGCCTGGATTTTACTCTAGTGAGACCTGTTTGGGACCTCTAATGCCTACAACTATAGGACTGATAGCTCACTACATTTTTGGTAATCTGTCACGGCAGTCATAAGGAAGTAAAATACCATCCTCTCCTCCTGGGCTGTTGGCATCTTCCCCAAGGGAGGGGACTGCTCATTGGTTCCCAGACTTTATCTGCAGGAAGACTTGAGGAGTGACTCCCAAGAGTAAGAAAAGACAGGTTTCTTGCTCAGCCCATCTAGTGCACCGGACCATCCCCAGATTATTACAGACATCTTTATGCCTTGGCACCTTTCCTAGAACTGTAAAAAAAAAAAAAAAAAACTTTAAACACCAGTTCTCATGCTCACTGTGAGAGTTTCTCTCAGTCCTGTGCCGACCTGCTGTGTCCTGTCAGGTGTGCACATTCTCAGCCTCCGTGCTTACACTGTACATGGGCATCCTCAAGTCTCCTGTGCTACACAACCCCTGCTACTCAGAATTTGTTCTTTGCAGGCCTTTCAGAGTGCTACCCACCTACACACTCAGCTCCAAACTGTCTGTCTGTCTGTCTGTCTGCTATCTATCTTCCTTTCTTCCTTCCTTCCTTCCTTCCTGCCTTTCTCTTTCTTTCTTTCTTTCTTTCTTTCTTTCTTTCTTTTCTGTCCTTCTTTCTTTCCTTTTTTCTTTCTGTCTACATACCTACCTATCTATCATCTATCCATTATCTACCTACCTACCTTTCTTTTCTTTCCTTTCTTTCTTTCTTTCTTTCTTTCTTTCTTTCTTTCTTTCTTTCTTTCTTTCTTTCTTCCTTCCTTTCTTTTCCTGTCATTCTTTCTTTCCTTTTTTCTTTCTGTCTACATACTTACCTATCATCTATGCATTTATCTATCTACCTACCTACTTTTCTTTCCTTCCTTCCTTTCTTCCTTCCTTTCTCCCTTTCTTTCTTTCTTTCTTTCTTTCTTTCTTTCTTTCTTTCTCTTTCTGTCTACATACCTACCTATCTTTCTGTCATCTATCCATTTACTCATCTATCTATTCTATCTACCTATCATCTATCTACCTACCTGCCTACCTATCTTTCTATCATCTGTCTGTGTACCTATCAATCTATCTAGTTTATATACCATCTACCTCTCAATTATTTTTGAGTCAGTGTCTCCATGCATAGCTCATCCTGGCCTTGAACTTGGTGATGATCTCTTGGCTTAGTCTCCTGGAGGATTAAAGTCTGTCCCACCAAGCCCAGCTTCTGTCTTTTCTTTCTTTCTTTCGTTTTCAATTGCTTTATTGCAATATGACTGGCATTTTTTAAAGGTGCATAATTACTATGTGCAACTTTATGAGCTTAGAGAACACTTCACACCCACGAAACCATCTCCACAGGCTGGGCCCTAGACATACACACCACCTCCGTGAACTTTTGCTCTCTCTCATCCTCTCTCTGTGTCTGTCTCTGTCTCCGTGTCTCTGTCTCTGTCTCTCTCTCTCAAAACACTAAAAGCCTCCATTGTGATTTGCCTTATTAAGTCTCAGAATCATATTATTGGGTTGGTACAATAGACTGTAAAAACAATACTAAGGCAGGTCTAGTAAAACAGACCTGTCATCCTCACCTACTCAGGGAGCTGAGGCAGGGGACTTACATATTCAAGGTCTGTTTAAGCTACAGGCTGAGCTCAAGGTCAGATTGGGTGGTTTAGCAAGAATCTAACTCAGAAACAAAGAGGAAGAAGAGTGGAGCAAGCAGGAAGGGTCAGGGGTAAAGGGCCTTGCCACGTACACCTGGGAACTGAAATTTGATCCCCAGAACCCATGTACATGTGGGAGAGGAGAATAAACAGAGTGGACTCCCACACGTGTACCATTGCAATATACACCAACAATGATAAAAATAAAATAAAAAGAGCTTTCAGGACTTGGCTCAGTGTTAAGAGTGTTGGCCTAGCATGTTCAAGGTCCTGATTCAATTTCCCAGAAACACAAGGGTGAAAAAAATTCAGCGATGCCTGCAAACCCTGCTACCTGACTGAAAACACTGAGTGTAAAATGTGTCCTTCATTTCAACGCACACATAAAGCAATGCATTTCATTTCTCTGTTTATACACGTATTATCCCAGGAATCCTGTTGCCCACATTTCTGTCATCCTGAATGGCCATGCTGTGCAGAATGCGCTTCTGTGGGGGCTGGAGGGAGCACAAATCCTTAGCTTTTGAGATAGGAAGCCCACTTTACTGTCTACTTAAGAGATTTGCATTACTGTTGTATACATCACTTATGAGGGCTGCCAAGATGGCTCAGCGGGTAAGAGCACTGACTGCTCTTCCAAAGATCCTGAGTTCAAGTCCCAGCAACCACATGGTGGCTCACAGCCACCCATAATTAGATCTGACGCCCTCTTCTGGTGTGTCTGAAGACAGCTACAGTGTACTTATGTATAATAATCAATCTTTGGGCCGGAGCAAGCAGAGAATGAGTGAACGGGGCCTAAATTCAATTCCCAACAAGTACATGAAGGCTCACAACCATCTGTACAGCTACAGTGTACTCATATATATAATAAATAAATAAATAAATAATCACTTATGACCCTGGAGATCAACAAATAAAACTATCTTCAAAGTTTGAGCTATGAAATAACAAGCGGTGTCAGGAGAAATTTCTCAACTCTAGGGGGATTTCACTGGACAGTAGTGCCAGGGGTAGGGGAGGGAAGTGTGTGGGGCTGGATAGTCCAGAGACATTTGCAGGGAGAAATGCAGGAAGCATTCACTTATCTGAAGGCCTCTATGCTGGCTTCCTATTGCCTAGAATACTCTCTACATCAGTAGTTCTCAACCTTCCTAATGCTGCGACCCTTTAATACAATTCCTTATGTTGTGGCGATCCCCCCAACCATAAAATTATTTTTGTTGCTACTTCATGACAGTAAGTTTGTTAGTTATGAACCATAATGTGAATATCGAATATGCAGGATATCTGATGTGGGACCGGGAGGGGTCGAGACCTACAGGTTGAGAACCATTGCTCTAACAGCACTGAAGCCAGCCAATGGCTTCCAGGCGTTTACGCTCATACAGCCTCTTAGCAAAGAGACATCTCATATAAAACAGCAGAGACTTCCACTCCACATCCCCTGGAGTTCTGCTTACCCTGACTTACTTCTGTCTATACTTTATCTCCTGACATAACACATATTTCATGGTTTACTCCTCTCCTTCACTAGAGCGTAATTGATACACTCAGTTCCTGCACATACCCACACTAGTAGGCTTGGTTTGGGGGATCCATTTGATTAGAATACCTTTCTTCGTCCGTTTACCCTGAGGTGATGTCTATCCTTGATTTTGAGGTGTGTTTCTTGGATGCTGCAGAAGGATGGATACTGTTTTCAAATCTAATCTGTTAGCCTTTGACAGTTTACTGAAGAACTGAGAGAGCTGGTGTTAAGATTTACCAGTGAGCAGGGATTGATGATTTCCATTAAATTGTTGTTATGGTGTGGGGATTTTTTCCCCCTCTTTTGATTTGCTTGCCTGAGATTTATTCCTTGTGGTTTTGTGGGTGTGGCTAACCTCCCCAGGTTTTGGCACCTTCCATTAAGCTGAATTTGTAGACAGATACTGCTTAAATTTGGTTTTATCATTGAATAATGCCTTTCTTTCCTCCGTTTATTGTGACTGAAAGTTTTGTTGGGTATAGTAGTCTAAGCTGGTATCTGTGGTCTCTTGGATTTGGTAGAACATCCATCCAGGCCCTTCTGACATTTATGGTCTCTGTAAAGAAATCAGGTGTTATTCTAATAGGTATGTCTTTGTATGTTATTTTTTGGCTAGGTTTTTTTTTTTAACATTCTTTCTTTGCTCTGCACAGCTACTGTTTTTAATAATTATGTGTCATGGGGAATTTCTCTTCTGGACCAGTATATTTGGTATTCTGTATGCTTTTTGTACCTTGATAGGTATGTTGGTTTGAATATGTTTGGCCCACAGGAAATGATACTTTTAGGAGGTGTGGCCTTATTGAAATAGGTATAAACGCATTGGAGGAAGTGTGTCATTGGGGGATAAGCTGTGGAGGTCTCCTTTTATGTTCAGGCTACAACCAGTACAAGAGAACCAGTCCTGTTCTGTCTGCCTTTGGATCAAGATGCAGAACTCTTAGCTCCTTCCCGAGCACCATGTCTGCCTGAACATTGCCATGCTTCCTGCCATGAAGCATGATAATGGACTGAACCTCTGCAAATGTAATCCAGCCCCAATACAATGTTTGCCCTTATAAGAGTTGCTTTATGGTGTCTCTTCACAGCAATAAGACCCTATTAAGACAATAGGCATCTCCTTCTTTAGGTTAGGAAATTATCATCTATGATTTCGATATCTTCTCCTCAGTACCTCACGGAACGTTCTCCAAGATTAACAACAAAGCAACTGTTAGCAGATACGAGAAAGTTAAAATAACACCCTACATCTTAACTATATATGAAAGCTGGTGATCATCAACAGAAACTACAGGAAGCTTACAAACTCATGGAAACTGAACAGTTCACTACTTAATGCAAAAAAATGGGTCAATACAGAAATGAAGAAAAGAAATTAAGCCGGGTGCTGGTGGCCCATGACTTTAACCCCAGAACCTAGTAGACAGAAGTGGGTGGATCTGTGAGTTTGAAGCCAGCTTGGTTTACAGAGTGAGTTCCAGGAGAGCCAGGGCTACACACAGAAACCCTACCTCCAAAACAAAAACAAAAAACCCTCAAATCCCAAAAGCAAAACCAAACAACAACAACAACAAAAGAACAACAAAAAGAAAGACAGACAGACAAAGAAATTAAAATGAAAACACAATATACCCAAACTTATGGAACACAATAAAGGCAGTTCTAAGAGGTAAGTTCATAGCACTGAATGCCTTCATAAAAAAAAAAATTGAAGAGCTTTAATATTAGCAACTTATGGCGCACCTGAGAAATAACTCCCTAAAGAGTAGATGGCAAGAAATAATCAAACTCAGGGCTGAAGTCAATAAAAATAGAAATAATAACTTCAACAACAAAATAGAAACAATAAAACAAAGAGTTGGTTTCTCGAGAAAATCAGTAAGATTGACAAACCTTTACTCAAATTTCCTAAAAGGTGGAGAGAAAAATAAACCAAATTAAAATTAGAAACAAAAGGGGTAGGAGCATAGCAACAGACACTGAGGAAATCCAGAGAATCATAGGAATGTACGTTCGAAACCTATAACCTATTGGAAAATCTAAAAGAAATGGATACTTTTCTTGGTAGATACCATATACCAAAGTAAATCAAGATTAGATAAGCAAATAAACAGACCCAAAGCCCCTAGAGAAAGAGAGGTAGCAAGCAAAGATCTCCCAACCCAAAAAAGCTAAGGGCCAGGTGGTTTTGGCACAGAATTCTACCAGGCTTTCAAGGAAGAACTAGCATAATTTGAACTATTCTTCAAATTATTCCTCAAAGTAGAAACAAAGGAGCATTGCCCAATTTGTCTTACAAGGACACAGTTGCCCTGATAACTGAACTACATAAAGACCCAACAAAGAAAGAAAATTACAGACCTAATTCTTTTTATGAGCATAGATGCAAACATCCTCAATAAAATACTTGCAAACCAAATCCAAGAACACATCAAAAAGATCATCTCCCACAAGAAAGTAAGCTTCATCTCAGAGATGAAGGAAGAGTTCAACATACACAAGTCAATAAATGTGATCCACCGTATAAACAAACCGAAAGACAAAAAACCCATTATCATCTTATTAGATGCAGAAAAGGCCTTGTTAAAAAAATACAATGCCCCTTTACAATAAAAGCACTAGAGAGACTAGAAATACAACCGATATCCGTGCTGGCTGGTTTTATGTCAACTTGACACAAGCCAGAGTCACTGGAGAGGAAAGAGCATATTGAGAAAAATGCCTTAATAAGATCAGGCTAGGATCTTGCCAGGCAGTGGTGGCACATGCCTTTAATCCCAGCACTTGAGAGGCAGAGACAGGTGGATTTCTGAGTCCGAGGGACAGCCAAAGCTATACAGAGAAACCTTATCTCAAAAAAAAAAAAAAAAAATTCAGGCTATAGGCAGGTTTGTAGGACATTTTCTTTTTCTTAAGATTAGTTATTATTTTTATGTATATGAGTACACTATAGCTGTACAGATGGTTATGAGCCATCATGTGGTTGCTGGGAATTGAATTCAGAACCTCTGATCACTCTGGTCCTGCTCTCTCTGGCCCCGCTTGCTCCAATCCAAAGATTTATTTATTATTATATGTAAGTATAGTGTAGCTGTCTTCAGACACTCCAGAAGAGGAAGTCAGATCTCATTACAGATAGCTATGAGCCACCATGTGGTTGCTGGGATTTGAACTCAGGACCTTTGGAAGAGCAGTCAGTGCTCTTATCCACTGAGCCATCTCTCCAGCCCCTGTAGGACATTTTCTTAATTGATGGTTAATGGGAGAGAGTCCATCCCACTGTGGATGGTGCCATCCCTGGGCTGGTGGTCCTGGGTTCTACAGAAAAGCAGGCTGAGCAAGCCATGATGAGCAAGTCAGCAAGTAGCTCCCCTCTAGGGCCTTCAATCAGTTCCAGCTCCCAGGTTCCTGCCCTGTGTGAGTTCCTGTCCTGACTTCCTTTGATGACGAACTATAATGTGGAAGCAGAAGCAAAATAAATCCTTTCCTTCCCAAGTTACTTTGGTCATGGTGTTTCATCACAGCACTAGTAACCCTGACAAGAATGACATACCTCAGTGTAATAAAGGCACTCTCTCCATACCTGTTCAGTGCAGTGCTTGAAGTCTTAACTAGAGCAATAAGACAGTTGAAGGAGATCAAGAGAGTACAAAGAGAAAAGGGAGAAGCCAGTCTCTTTATTTACAGATGATGTGGTATTATACATAAGTGCCCCTAAAAATTCCAGCAGGGAACTCCTACAGCTGATAAACACTGTCTGCAAAGTATCAGGGCACAAAATTAATACACAAAAGTCAGTAGCCTGCCTATATACTAAAGACAAACTGAGAAAGAAATCAGAGAAACAGCATCTTTCACAATATCCTCAGGTAACATAAAATATCTTGGGGTACTCTAACCAAGCAACTGAAAGACTTATGTAATAAAAAGCTTAAGACACCGAAGACAGAAACTGAAAAGTATATCAGAAGATGGAACTATCTCTCAGTCTCCTAGATTGGTAGGATCATACAGTAACAACAGTAAAGGCCGTACTACTGAAAGCAACCTACAGATTCAATACAAACTCCATCAAAATCCCAACGCAGTTCTTCACAGAACTCGAAAGGGCAATTCTCAGCTCAGTGCGGAAATACAAAAGACTCAAGATAGCTAAGACAATCCTGCATAATAAAGAACTGCTGCAGGTATCACCGTCTCCAGCTTTAAATTGTACTATAGACCTATGGTAATAAACACAGCATGGAACTGACATGAAAACAGATCCATGGATCAATGGAATCAAGTCGAAGACCCAGACTCCAGTCCATTCACTTAATGCACACCTGACTTTTCATAGAGAAAAACACACTAGATGAAAGAGAGTCTTCAACAAATGGTGCTGGTCAAACTGGATGTCTGCATGTAGAAGAATCCAAATAGATCCATGTTTGTCACCCTGCACAAATCTAAATGGATGAAAGACCTCTACCTAAGGCAGATACACTGAACCTGACAGAGGAAAAGCTGTGGAATGGCTCTGAACACGTTGGCAAGGAGACAGCTTCCTGAACACAACTAAGGCGCTAAAAGCAACAATCAATAAATGGGACCTCAGGAAACTGAAAGGCTCCTGTAAGGAAAAGGACACAGTCATTCAGACAAAGAGGCGGGCTACAGAATGAAAAATTATTTCTACCGGCTACACATCTGATGGGAGGGTGGCTAATGTGTAAAATATATAAATAATTCAAGGAACTGGACATCGAGAAAGCAAATAACCCAGCTTAGAAGAAGGTGCAGATCTAAGCACAGAATTCTCAAGAGAGGATGGATGAGAAACACCTAGAGACATGCTCGGCATCCTTAGCAAACCAGGAAAACACAAAGCTACTACTTTGAGACTTCACCTGTCAGAGTGTCCAAGATCAAAACAAGTGACAGCTCGTACTGGGGAGGATGGGGAAGGGGAGCTCTCATTGCTCATGGGAGTGCAAGCTTGTACATCCACTATGGAGATCAGCGTGGCTGTTCCTCGGGAAGCTGGGAACAGATCGACCTGAAGACACGGCTATACCACTTCTGGTCATATACCCGACAGACTACCACAGATACCACTTCTGGTCATATACCCAACAGACTACCACAGGGACACTTGCCCAACCACGCTCTTTGCTGCTCTACGCATAAAAGCCAGAAATTGAAAACCAACAGATGTCTGTCAATGGATGAATGGGTAAAGAAAACATGGTACATTTACACAATGGCTTATTACTCAGCTGATTTTGTTCATGTATTCACTTTACAGCCAGATTGCAGCCCCCTTCTTCCTCTCCTCCCAGTCCCACCCTTACACCCCTCCCGTACCCCTCCCCTACTTCTCAGAGAAAGGGGAGACCCGCCCATGTAACCCACCCACCCCGGTATACATCAAGTCATAGTAGGACTAAGAGCATCCTCTCCCACTGAGGCCAGATAGGGCAGCCTAATTATGGGAAAGGGATCCAAAGGCAGGCAACAGAGTCAGAGATAGCCCCTACTCCAATTGTTAGGGGACTCACATGAAGAACAAGCTGCAAATCTGCTGCATATGTGTAAGGGCCTACTCAGCTGTTTTAAAAAAAAAATGAGATCATGAAATCCAAGGGTAAATGAATAGAACTAGAAAAAATTATCCTGAGTGAGTATAACCCAGACCCCAAACACAGTGGTATGTGTTTACTTACGTGTGAATGTTAGCTGTTAAGCCTTCCACAAGCAGGCTAATGTGTACTGGAACCACAGAGGGAAGTTAGAGAGTGAGGGACTGGGGAGGGTTGGATCACTCTAGGAAGGGAAAATAGAATTAATAGTTATGGATGGATTCAGATGGGGTGGGGGAGACTGGGATAGAGAGATCAGATGGGGAATGGAATGGAAAGATGGGGTGAGGGAGGGAATACAGGAGGGACAAATAAAACCAAGGGTTTGTATGGGAACCTAACACAGTAGTAACCTCGTTAAAAAAAAATATATATATATATACATATATATATATATATATATATATATATATATATATATATATATAATGTGAAGGTGATATAAATAGAATTGTCAAATAAGAGGAGAGATGGAGCCCCAACTGGAGGTCTCTTATCACCAACAAAGCTTCCGATTCCAGGAATGGATTACATCTAGTCGAGCTGTTGGCCAAAAAGGCACCATGAGGACACCCAAACAACCTAGGCTGTTGCCAAGGCTATCGGTTGCTCTCCACAAGCTGAAGGTAAGTAAGACTATTGCTGATAACAATGCCTACGTAATTCACTGAACATGAGGAAGGCAAGCTACAGCCTACCTAGATCCTTCATACCTACTGGGTAGGGAGGTCAGGGAAAGAGAACCTAACCAAACTATATTGTGTAAAAACAAACAAACAAGCAAACCTATTTTTAATAAAATAAAATAAAATAAAGAAAATCAAGAAAAGAAACAGCTCTAGGTATGTGGCATGTGAGTTTAACCCCAGCATTCAGGAGGTAGAGTCAGGAGGATTTCTGTTCTAGACTAGCCTGGTCTACAGAGTGGGTTCTGGGACAGCTAGAACTAGGTAGAGAGACCCCTGTCTCAAAGAAACGAAGAAAGAAGCAAAGGAAGAAACAAAGAAGAGATAAAGAAAGGAAAGGAAAGGGGAGGGGACGGAAGGGGAGGGGAGGGGAGAAAGGGAGGGGAGGAAAAAGAAGAAACGAAAAGAAAAGAAAAGAAAAGAAAAGAAAAGAAAAGAAAAGAAAAGAAAAGAAAAGAAAAGAAAAGAAAAGAAAAGAAAAGAAAAGAAACAAGCGGGCTGGTGAGATGGCTCAGCGATTAAGAGCACTGACTGCTCTTCCAAAGGTCCTGAGTTCAAATCCCAGCAACCACATGGTGGCTTACATCTTACCATCTGTAACGAAATCTGACGCCATCTTCTGGAGTATCTGAAGACAGCTACAGCGTACTTACATATAATAAATAAATAAATAAATAAATAAATAAATAAATAAATAAATAAATAAATAAATAAATAAATATTTTTTTAAAAAGGAAAGAAAGAAACAAGCAAACCCCTTATTTGACTCAAACTAAGAACTTTTAGAGACAGAAGAGAGAACAAGACTCCAAGATAGCAGCTGACAGAGCCAGAGGACAGACAGCCTAGAATGGGACCCCTAAGAACTCAGAGAGGTTGAGGGAGATGTGAGACTTTCTGCAGCTGGAGGATGGAGCTCTCACCGTGTTATCTGGTTCCTAAGGGGCAAGGAGGCCCAGATGATGCAGGAATCACTTACAATCCCCTGCTTCAGTCTCCAGCCTGTACCATCCTGAAACCTTGCCTCATAGAGGCCCCTCTGGAGAGCCACAGCATCCCCACATGGTGGCCCCCAACCATGAAATTATTTTTTTGTTGCTATACTTCATAACTGTAATTTTGCTGTTACAAATTATAATGTAAATATCTGATATGCAGGATATTTGATATGCTACCTCTGTGAAAGGGTTGTTTGATTCCCAAAGGTGTTACTACTCATGGTTTTAAACAGAACCACTGTCTTAAAACAATCTGTGGATTCTATCAAGGAGTTTGATCAGATTGGTCCTAGTAATGCCAGTGTCTCTGGACACCGAAGTGGCTGAGTATTACCTACTACCACCTGGTGACAATGACGTTGTCCTGGCAAAGAGAAATGAGGTCGGGTCTCCCATCAACATCTATGGACAGATGCAGGTCAGGTGGGGCTGAGGACTAACAATAGGTCTGGGAATTATGTTGCAAAAACTAGTCTGTATTAACCTCTACAAGATGGACTATGGTGATCTCTCCAAGCCTTTTCTCATTTTGAGTTTTTAGGAATGGATTCCAAGTTCCTCTTCTCTTGAAGCCATGTTCCCTATTAGCCGAGTCTCTAGGTGGTTCCGTCTCCATCAGAAAATGAAGCAAGCAGACTTTCTGAACCCACACAAGTCCTTGGGTGCTCGGCAAAAAGATCAGAGGTTTTCTGAACAAGAAGGAAGGCTCAGGAAACGGGGGTTCGCTTCCACTGCTCGGGGCTCCTTTTCCTGGCAGGATGTGACAGGATGTGAACGCTTGAGGGAAAGGAATTGAAGAAACACAAGGCTCTTCGCCAAGTGTTTCCTGGACTGATTTTTCTGCTGGGTGGAAATCCCCAGCTGTCAGCATCAACTGCCAAGCGGTGCTTCCTCGCCCTTCTTTCCTCCCGGGAATGTCATGAGGATATTAGGTTGGAGATGAGCCGTCTACCAGGGCCTAATGGAACCTCTTTATCGCTGGGTTGCTCTCTTCTATAGCTGACATCTGAACTAGCAGTTCCAGCACGAAAACCAGAGGTTCGGGGCAGAGGGCAGGGGGCAGGGTTGACACCGTGGTCTCGTCCTCTTCCTCCTGGTGGAGGTAACGGTGCAAAATCAGCTGTTTGTTGAATCCCTCTCTTTTTTGTCTAGCTCCTCCTGCTTTTCAGTGCAAAAGGGAAGAACTCAAAACATGGCTCTCTTCTTGGTCTAGCTAATGACTGAGAGCTCCCTGGGCTCTCGTCCTGAGCATCTGAAATAATCCGTCAAATTTAAATTAGAAGAACGGGATTTTGAAGTAGATTCAGCCCAGTCCTTAGGCAAGCCTTCCCTGCGTGCTTTCTATTTTTAGACAGTTACTAAGTGGCTCCTGTGGGTGGGCGCTGTGCCAGAGGCTGTAAGAAAAGGACCAGGCAACCAAATAGATCCTGACCTCACAGGGGCAAAGGAAACCAGGAGATGAGATTAAAGTCTTAGTCCTAATTCTTCCAAGTGACACTGAATACGTGAGGCAAAACACTAATGGCCTCTATGCCTTATGGTCTTGATCTATAAAATGGGGCTAAAAAGATCTCACAGGAAGGTAAGGATTTTCTTTTTAATACACACATACACTCGGAGTCCAGGGTTTAGCTTGTACTCCATAAACACTGGTTATGTTTATTGAAATTCAGTAAGGGACATGAAATTGCCATTGATCATGTGGTGACAAAGGAAGAGGGAGGTGAATAGAAAACCAGCTGGTTTCTAGGTTTCAAACGAAGACAGGAAGGCAGGCTCTTAGAACACTGAGTCAATCTTGCACAAGCATTCACTAGGCACCTTCTAACAGGCAAAGCCAACACTCTTATAAGGAAAGTACTGATCATCACCAGTCTAAAGACATTGCCTGTGATGGTTTGAATAAGTCTGACCCCCATAGACTCATGTGTTTAAATGCCTGTGGGGAGTGGCACTATTAGGAGGCATGGTCTTCTTGGAGAAGGTGTGGTCTTGTTAGAGGAAGTTTGCCACTGTGGAGGTGGGGCTTTGAGATAATATATATGCTCAAGCTCTGTCCAGTGTGAAACGTAGTACTCTTCTCCTGGCTGCCTTTGGATCAAGATGTAGAACTCTTAACTCCTCTGGCACTAAGTCTGCCATACTTCACGCTATGATGATAATGGACTGAACCTCTGAAACTGTAAACCAGCCCAGTTAAATGTTTGCCTTTCTAAGAGTTGCCTTGGCCACGGTGTCTCTTCACAGCAATAAAACCAAGACTGTGCCCAAGTTACATAGCTCAAGTAAAACCAGGGCTTAAGACTACACATTCAAGATCCACCAAATCAGCCAATGAGCACAGGCCTTCTCATTCAGCCCAGCTCTTTGCCCTCAACACATGCGAATACACTGCTGCATGAAGACCCACTTACGTCTGCATGCCCAAGTGTGTCAACTTAAGCTGCTTGGCAACACACCATTAAGAGAAGCCAGGAGGCAGGCGTGTGAGGATGCGCTCACACACTAGACAGACCTCTGTGGCTCTCTTGCAGATCACCATTCAGACATGTTTGGAGAAAATGAAGATAGCATTGGGCAGATCCCAGTACCTGAGAAGGATGGGAAGTACCCGAACTCTGGCTCAGAGCGGGAAGGAATCTTGGGACGATTTAGCATGTTAAAGTGGGTCTATAGGGAAGCTAAGAACAAGAGAATCTCAGAGAAGCATGAGGAGAAACATGTCTAAAACTGTCCCTTCAGATCAGCACATCAGATCAGAAAGCCTGGTGTTTTCATTGAGGTGCATTGAAATTTCCTAAAGTGAAGCAGGCGGATGTTAGCAAGGCTCCTTGGGTGTTTGGTTGAGAATCAGATTCTGTGTGTGTGCATCAGGGGTGAGTGGGTACAGCATCAGTGAATGCACACACATTAATTGTGCAGTTAGAGACTGGCAGTGGTGGCGCACGCCTTTAATCCCAGCACTTGGGAGGCAGAGGCAGGCGGATTTCTGAGTTCGAGGCCAGCCTGGTCTACAGAGTGAGTTCCAGGACAGCCAGGGCTACAAGAAGAAACCCTGTCTAGAAAAACATAAATAAATAAATAAATAAATAAATAAATAAATAAATAAATATGCAGTTAGGGTTTGGAGTAAGAGCTATACTAAAAAGGAAAGTGTAAAAAGGATTTGGAGTGGGCTGTAGGGATGGCTCAGTGATTAAGAACACTGGCTGCTCCTCCAGAGGACCCTGGTTTGATTCCCAGTACCCAGGTTGCTGCTGACAAACCTCTCTAACTCCAGTCCCAGGTTATTTATCGCCCTCTTCTGGCCTCTGCAGGCACGGCATGCATGCAGTAACCTCAAGCCAAACACTGGAGAGATGGTTCAGTGGTTAAGAGCACTAGTTGCTCTTCCAGAGGTCCTGAGTTCAATTTCCAGCAACCACTTGGTGGCTCACAACTATCTGTAATGTAGACATACAGAAAGACAGAGAACTTATATACATAAATAAAGCAATCAAACAAACCAAACCAAACCAAACCAAACCACACCAATTTGTTTTAAAGGTCTAAGTAAATAATTGAAGATATGGAGTTGATCAACAAAAGGAGGGGGTGGATAATAAATAGCCACGCCACCGTTGAAGAAACCAGAGTCAGGCGCATGGGGGCCAGGTACTTGATTACCTGACGGCTGGAAAATAAAAATGCTGGATTACAACAATTGAGCGCTCTCTGTCTCTCCTTTTTCTGTGTATTCTCTTGCAATGCTAGATTATAATTGCTCTCTCTTGCTCTCATTCTCTCTCTCTCCCCCTCCCCCTCTCTCTTCCTTTTCTGTGTCTTCTCTTGCTATGCTGGATTACAATTGTTCTCTCTCTTCTCTCCCCCTCCCCCTCCCACCCTCCCTCTCCCTCTCTCTTTCCCCCCTTCTCCTCCCCTCCCCCTCCCCCACCCCCTCTCCCTCTCCCTTTTCTGGCTTTGAGAGCACAGGGCTCTGCCCCTTGAGGTACAGTCCCCTTCCACAGCACAGGAGATGCAGCTGAGCTTCGAGTCTGCAACTGCATAGCTCCATGATTCTCGGAGTCCCACGGACAACGGCTGAGGAGACAAACCACACAGGAAACAAAGAAAACAAAACCAACCAACCAAAACCCAAAAAACGAGTGGGTAGACTTTCTGAACACTCTGACCAAGGCGAGGCACTTAGAGACTGCCTCCCTAGAACATGTGCACACCCCTCCATTTATAAGCACAGAGGGCTGGCAGAATGGCAGCTTAACACACATTTAGAAACCCACCCAGAAACCTGACCCTAATTACCGTTTCCCGAGCCCAGACCCGAGCACTTGCCTAGACAGGAGTCTACTTTTCTTTGATTTTCTGCAAATGCACCTTTTGGGTTGTTCTAAAGGAAAGGAAAGCTCACCTCTAAAGTGTAAAGTCCCTTAATCCCTGGAAGAAAGCGTTCTTTCCCTCCTTGCTAACAGGGCCAAAAATTTAGATACAAAAGCTCCTGTGTAAAACTCTACAAGGTGGAAGGGACTTTTGTTTGGTATAAATGCCAAGTTAGTCAAATGCCAAGTGGGTGGTGGCACTCAGCAAAACTCCCAATTAGCTTTTGAAAGCATTGCTTTCAAAAACACAGCATCGTTTTATGTAAAGACCAACAGCCCCTGTGTGAGCAAAGATGATGGTCTCTGCTGCTTTTCTCAAGGCATTGGCAGTGATGTTTGTCATCTCTAGTCTGAGGGACAGAGGCTAACCCCGCCCCCCGCCCCCATCTCCCGCAGGTCTAAGTTCCCAGGAAACCAGCCCCGAATCTCAGTCTAGGGTGGCGGTGGACAGTCACTGAAGGCACTGGGGATGGGTAACCCACCCAACAGAGAGTCAGAGTACTAAGAACTGCTAATCAGTACAGTTGGTGGGGCCGGGGAGCCGACTCCAATGGCAAACGGCTGGGTGCCTGATTCCATCCGAAAAGGACCAGGGGGCGGGCTCCATCAGCGAGGAGCTTGCTTTCCAAGCACAAGGGACCCGAGTTGGAGTTTCCAGAGCTCATGTTTTTAAAAATCCAGATGCATTAATACACACTAGTAATCCTGCCTCCAGGGAGGCAAAGGCAACAGATCCACGAGGCTTGCCAGCCAAATAGCCTAGCTTATTTGACAAGCTTTAGGCTAACGAGAGACGCTGTCCCAAAAAATTTAGGCAAACAGCACCTGAGGAATGACACTGTGGGCCATGGGCCGGCCGCCATACACCTGGAACACTCTCCATACATATATAGAGCTACATACACATATACATACACATGATAATGTTTGCATGTGGTTTATATCTATACACATGTATGCGAATGTCTATATACATATATGAATGAGTATGTGGGAGCCAGAGTTTGACAGCACGTGTCTTCTTCAATTGAGTCAGAATCTCTCATGAGCCAGAAGCTGCTTCAGCAAGTCTGGCTGGCCAAGGAGCGCAGCATCTACCTTCTTCCATCTCTGTTACTTAGTCGAGTGATCTCACTTTCTGCTTTTCGAAGCTCAGTGACATAGACCCTTTAAGAGTCCTAATTTTACATGAGGAGATTAAGGCCTTGAGAAATTAAGTGCCTCCAGTCCCATGACCAGGAGCTTAAGAGTCAGGTGAATGTCAGGGTCTAAAGTCTAAACTGCTACATCACGGTGACATTTGAATTCCTGGTCACGGAGTTGGGTTAGGGTTAAAAGCAAGACAGTGATAACCAGTCTAGTACTTGACACCACCACACTCTAGAGGAAAATATGAGAGAAGCAGAAGCAAAAATGAGCAGAGAATTCAAGCTTCCCCACATACACACACAGCCAGAGCTGTCTGGTCCCCACAAGGACCCTGTTGGGAACTGTGTATGTTTTAGGATGTGCCTCAGAATCTGGTCTGTGATCAAATCCACAGAGTCCATCCCACCATGGGCCCAAGACTGGAGTTAGAAAAGATCCCTTTGTTGTCTCAGCTCTTCATAAAATTTCTATAATGTTCTGTGTGAATATACAGTGTGGTAAGAGGTCCAAAGTTCCGGTTTGTCTAAAACTGCATTCCTTCTAGTGAGCATTCCTTTCCTCTGCGCGAATTCTCCAGTGTCAGTGAGCAGAGATGCTTCTGTAGCTGGGCTTCTCACAGAACTCTCTTTGTAATACATATGCTGTGTACAAGTTCCTAAAACCATGGACTCTGTATCTGGCAGGTCCCTTGGTAACTAATCCAGTCGGCTTCAGCAATTCTCCTTGTTAAAGCAACTCTTCTTGACAAGACTCCATAGTGGGGTTTGTTGCTGGTCTCTCATTCCTATCCTGGCTGCTTTGAGCAGCCAGATTCTCCTCCTCTTCCTCTTCCTCTTCCTCTTCCTCTTCCTCTTCCTCTTCCTTTCCTGTGGTTCTACCTCCTCTTCTTTTTCTTAACAAGCCACCTCTGCCTCTTCTAAACCACTAGTTTCAAAAAATCCTCTCCTCTGATGGCAGATGTTTGAAGTCTTTAATAAGCTTTGTGCTGTGCTTTAGTTCCCACAAGGCATGCCATTATCCTAATGGATAATCTGCTGTTACAAGCACTTCATCAGCATCTGCAGGAGATAATGCTATTGTTACACAACATGCAACAATCGGGTTCAGAGAATCCAAATGACTGACGCTAGATCCCACAGCTAATCACTAACAAACGTACGACTTGTGTAAGATTTCTTACAATAGCCGCACCTGCTGTTATACCCATTTTACAGATGAGAAAAGTGAGGCACAGGGAAAACAAGTGAATTTCTCAAGGTCATAAAATGGGATTTATGCCCCATTGGTTAGGTACCTTGACTATGTCTCTCACATTTACATAGTCTGGATAATGAAAGCACATTGAGTCTTGATTCTGTAAGGATGATACGAATGAAACCGAGATTTAAATCATCAAGGGATGTAAAGTGCATTTAATAAATGTTTCCAGGGAGACAGTGGGGTATTGTGGTTCAATGCACAGGTTTAGGTGATCAGAGAGCCCTAAGCTAAGTTCACCCACTCCCTAAGACTCTATGGCATACAAATAGCAAGCAGCTTGATGGGAGAGAGCTTTCCTAGTGTGTGGGAGGTATTGCATTCAATTCTCAGCACTATGGGAAAGCAAAGATCAAACAAAAGAAAACAAAACACCACCTCTCATGGAACTCTGCCAGTGTTTCACAGTGCCTTACACAAAGTGGACATTTTTGTAAACTTTGTTATCATTGGCACTCAGGCATCCTTACCATTGACAAGGAAGGAATAAAGCTATAATCTCACTAGTGATGTTACGCCATATATACAAGAGAATAAAAATGGAGCTGGAGTGACAGCCAGTCAGTAAAGAGCTTGCTGTACAAGAATGAAGGTGCTACTTCAGCCCCTAGCACCCATCCAAAAGCTGGGCATGGTGGAGCACGCCCAGGACCACAGCTGGAACCTCAGCACTGGGGGGTTGGGGGGAGGCATAGAGACAGAAGAAACCCTAGGGCTTGCCAGCCACCCAGTCCAGTAAAATTGATGAGCAGCAAGTTCCATGAGAGGCCTTGTCTCAAAAAGAAGGTGGAGGGTTCGATGTGGTGGTACATGCCTTTGATTCCAGCCCTTTGGAGGCAGAGGCAGACAGAACTTGGTGAGTTTGAAGCCAACGTGATCTACAAAGAAAGTTCTGGGTTGGTCAGGGCCATGCGGTGAGACCCTGTCTCAAAAATAATAAAAGAATAAGGTGGAAAGCAATTTAGCAAGATACTATTCATTGACCTCTGACCCTCTCATTCACCTGCACATACATGTGTGCATACACTCACATATGAGAACGTGTATGCACACACAAAGAGAATAATGAGTGGGGTGGGTGTGTCCAAGAATGAAGATGGATTGCTCATAGACATGATGGAAGACTCTTAAAACACTGGTAACTAACTGTACAGGAGTAAGTATAGTAGATAGCAAATTTGCCACAAATGCTATCTTAGATATGGGTAAAACACCAGAAGCCAGGGATGGGGAGGAACACACAGATAAGAAATACCTAGTTCACAGCAGAAAAATGTAAAAGATAAGGAAGTGCTTTTTAAAAGTTAAAATTTCTCTAGACAACATCATCATCATCAACAACAACAAGTTAAATTTCTCTAAGCTAGGCAGTAGTGGTGCACACCTTTGGTCCAAGCACTCGGGAGGCAGAGGCAGGTAGATCTCTGAGTTTGAGGCCAGTCTGATCTACAGAGCAAGTTCCAGGACAGCCAGAAAACCCCTGTCTCGAAGAAAAAAAAAAAAAAGAAAGAAAGAAAGAAAAGGAAAAGTAAAATGTCTCTAATTATCTAGGAGAACTAATTTTTGCCTATCTATTTAGCAAAGATTGAATAAGCATGATTTTATTTAGTGCTAAGACTAATGAGAGGTGGGATTTACACTGCCGTGGAGGGTAAGACATGATTTTTCCGGAAAGCAATACATTTCTAGAACTTTAAAAATGTTTGTATCTTCTAATGAGTTCTGTTTCCAGCAGTCTTACTTCAAGAAGAATACACACACACACACACACACACACACACACACACACAGCTACGTTCAGGATGGTTGTAGAAACGTAACTGGTTTTAAAACCCTCATGAGGTGATCATGCTTTGGAACCTGAACAGCTAGTCACCATTTTGCTGCTGAAAAATGTAAAATCATGTGGGAAGTCCTCTCGGTCAAATAAAGAGGAAGGAAGTAAAGCAAGACCAATTTGCTGTTTAAAAGATGTCTTTAGGACTGGAGACATAGCTTAGGTGATAAGGTGACTCACACCCGTCTGTACTCAAGTGCCAGAGATCCAATGCCCTCCTCTGCTCCACAGGATCCCGCATGCAGGTAAAAAATGTTAACTCACACTACCACACATATATACATGTAAAATATATTTTTATATTCTAAAAAGATATTGTATGCTGTTATTTGGTTGGTTGGTTGGGTTTTTTGGGGGGTTTCTTTTTCTTTTTTGGGGGGTTCTCATTCAAGTATTTTATTATATATTAAAATTTCAAAAAGTAACATTGGCTCTATAATGATTATTAGAAACAAATTCAGCACACATCTTGGCATTATAGTCCCATCCATCACAAATGTTCCAATTAGCTCACTTTTGAGATGTACATACAATATTTACATCCAAAGAGACTTTTCCTACAAGTGATACTGTCTCCTTAAAGCAGGGGGTTATTCTGTGACATCTCTTAAAATATACCTTAAGCATGTAAACTGGGTCCTACTACCAGGACACAAAGAACCAACCTATAATAGGAGATAAGGCATCCCAATGAAAACATTTTTCATATTCAGCATTAATGTGATGTTTGAATTGATACAATGAAAGGATCTTCATTTCACCTAGCATTAACAATGAATGTGCCTACATCTTCCTCAACTCACCGGAGAGATGGTGTTTTTCTCTCCTTAAGTCTAATTTCTGTAGTTCTTGTATGTTGATCACATTTAACACTGGTTTTCATGTTCCTTATTATTATTATTAGATAGTTTCTTTATTTACATTTCAAATGTTATCACCAGTTTTTTGGTTTTTCAAGAGACAGGGTTTCTCTGTATAACCCTGGCTGGTCTGGAACTCACTCTGTAGACCAGGCCAGCCTAGAACTCAAAGATCCACCTCCTTCTACCTTCTGAGTCTTGGGATTCAGGTGTGTGCCAGCACTGCTCAGCTATATTTTATGTATTATAAGGATATACAAAATACATGTTACATACTTACAACATACATGTGGGGAGCAGTGGATGGGGACCTGTGTGCCTGCATATTTGGGGAAAAGGCTTGGGGAAATATGCCAAAATGTAAAAACAGTATTATTTTGATTGAAAGAATATGTTTTTAATTTCTGTCTTATACTTTTAACTTAAAACCAAACCAAACCAAACACTATGTGTATATTTCATCTGCAATCTACCCCGAGTCATTCTCATAACAGAGACCAGGCAAGGCACATACATAAAAGCAGTGGGAGTGGCCGGTCAGTGCGCCAGCTTTTATGTCTGGCTCTGATTAGTCATGACATAGACTGTGAACAGCTTGCCATGCTGTAGAGCAGTGGTCCTCAGCCCTCCTAACACTGTGACCCTTTAATACAGTTCCTCGTGTTATGGTGGCCCCAGCCATAACATTCTTGCCATTGCTACTTCATAACTGTAATTTTGCTACTGTTATGGATTGTAAAGTAAAGATCTGTGTTTCCAGTGATCTTAGACAACCACTGTGAAAGGGTCATCTGACCCCCAATGGGGTCATGACCCACAAATTGAAAACTGCTGCTTTAGGGTATGTGAATTTTCTCATCATTAAGAGAGAGAGAAAGAGAGGGGCCTAGCAAACACAGAAGTGGATGATCACAGTCAGCTATTGGATGGATCACACGGCCCCCAATGGAGGAGCTAAAGAAATTACCCAAGGAGCTAAAGGGAACTGCAACCCTATAGGTGGAACAACAATATGAACTAACCAGTACCCCGGAGCTCTTGTCTCTAGCTGCATATGTATCAAAAGATGGCCTAGTCAGCCATCACTGCAAAGAGAGGCCCATTGGACTTGCAAACTTTATATGCCCCAGTACAGGGGAACCCCAGGGCCAAAAAGGGGGAGTGGGTGGGTAGGGGGTTGGGGGGGGTATGGGGGACTTTTGGGATAACATTGAAAATGTAAACGAGGAAAATACCTAATAAAAAAATAAATTAAAAAAAAGAGAGAGAGAATTATAAACCTTGCTCTTGGGGGCTCCTGGGAGTAGCGTGGGTGGGGTATTCAAAGTATGAGGCCTGCTTTCCAACACAGAGGAAGAAAGAAAGTGTCCACCACACCTACCTTGTCTCAGCCTCCTAATGGTCACATTTGTCCTCTATTGATTGTTAATGTCCTGAAGTGTTCCAATAGCGCTATTCTTACATTTAAAAAAAAAAAAAAAAAGCCCAAACCATTAAATAATGTCCTTGGCTGCCTTTTATTTCCTTGACTTCCTCTTTTTTTCCTGTCTTTCTCTGCTCCACATTTTAGTACATGATCCTGTGTTAGTCACCTGACAAGAGCTGATAAACTGACTTCCTCATCCTGAATTTCACAGGAGTTACCAGGAAGAGAAGAGATGTGGAAAACAGAGGAGTGGAGAGGCCTAGGCAAGGAGAGGGAAGGGAAGGGAAGGGAAGGGAAGGGAAGGGAAGGGAAGGGAAGGGGAGGGGAGAGTAACAGGCTGTGTGACTCAGTGACCAGGTGACCTATGGCCCAGCACCTTTTCTTGCCGACCGACCGTGTCATACGTCTCACACAAGCATATTCCACTAAGGATGGAAAGAGCCTCCCTATGTTTGAACTGCGGCTTCTTGCAGTCTCATCACAGCTGAGTTGAGGTCTCCCTTCCATTTCAGAATTTCCAATTTTAAGCAAGGAGCCCAACCTTTAGAAAGACAACTTACATATTAAGTACAAAAGAGGTCGTTCGAAACATATAACCTACCAATGCCGGCTGGGCAAACCCTACCACAAGGCTACCAAAGCGTATTTGGAAAGGAAGCCACACCTCATTTGTGGTAAACTATGCATAACCGCCCCCTTAAAATAACCTCTCCTCAAGGGCATTTGCATGGAAATTGGATGAAAACTTCCACCCAGAGCTGTTCAATCCCTACAATATCATGAATCTTTGCGGAATCCCTGTGTTCTAGGCAGAGACAGTGTAGATCAGAGGCTTCCTTCCCCTTGTCCCCAGACTGAGGACACAGCAGAGTCCCATGAGCCAGAAATAAGGCTTGCACCAGAAGTCAACAGGTGGGTTTCAGGGCTAGCGAACTTGTGGAATAAAGTCAACAGCCATGATCTTTGTTTCTCTCATGTATAAAACAAGAGATTCAAGTGCAATGATTTCTAAGACTGCTTACAGTTCTAATGTTCTCTAATAAAAATTCTATCCTTGTAGTGTAAAGCTGAGAAAGCCCGTGGGCAGCTTTGGGGAATTTAGAGGAGGAATCTACCATTTCCCTTTTGTTTGTTTGTTTGTTTTTCGAGACACGGTTTCTCTGTATAGCCCTGGCTGACCTCGAACTCAGAAATCCGCCTGCCTCTGCCTCCCGAGTGCAGGGATTAAAGGCAAGCGCCACCACGCCCGGCTTTCCATTTCCCTTTTTCATCCCACCGTCTAGTCCGTTCCATAATCCACTGGATTACACATACGAGGAAACGGGAAATAAACAAGGAATGGGGAGAAAGGAAAACGTGGCTCCTCCTTCTTGGGCCTCGTCATCGCCATCCAGAATGTTTGCCTTGCGCAGAGGGAAGCCGTGCATGTCGCTAGAATGGTGGACGTGTTCGTCTCTGCGCCCTTGCCTAAATTATCTGCTCTTCATTTTAGCCATGGCTCTAGCTGACACTGGCAGGACAGCGTGGTTCCTTTGTTTTTAACACCTCCTTGTCTCATTATAGCCCTAAGTTGCAAACAGACACCACCCTCTCTCACAAGACTATGGGACTTCTTCCCTCAAGCTGAATTTGGCTCCAGGGGAGGCAATAAGAATCCCTCTCGTACTTGAGCTAATAAGCCAGGTGGAGCAGACTGCCTTGATTAGGTAGCCCGGTTCCAACAGAGCTCTGTACCAGGGATTGACACGAGACACTGGAAGCAAAGAACCCTTCTTTCTAAGCATGGAATGTGTGAGCCTAAGGGCAGTGGGGGCGGGGATCGCTCTCCTCGTTGTTTGGTGGGAGCTTGACTGTGGACCAGCTTTGGCTGTACAGAGGCAGCGCGGGAGAGCAGAGTTCCTGAGAGGCTGAGTCCTGCACCCTACCCGGGCTCTGCTGCCACAGTTCTTCCTTTCCTTCTCGTAAATGACCCCAGGACCCCAGCAAGTATGAGTTAACCTCTCACTTGCCAGCAGCAGCAAAGAGTCCAAACCCAACCACAGTTAGCCTCAGGTTCATCTTCATGGCATCATAACATCCCAGCCACGCCTTAGAGAGGAAGACTGAATGGGCTGTGCCCTGGTTTTCTGTGGGGCTGAATTATATACTTGCCCATCCCATTCTCCAAACCCGGAAATAAGTCCTGTCCTTCACCAACCAAGGTCTGGGTCTTTCTCATATACCATAGAAGCAGCTGTCCTTTGGTCATTGGCTTGTCGTTTGGGGGTGGGGAGCGTTTTCCTCATTGTCTATAAGTCTCCTCCAGTCACTGGAGCACTTTACTGACTTCCCGGGTACCTACGTGTTGGGTTTTTGAGTTCTTACATGCTTTTTTTCTGACTGGTTGCTTGTCCTATGTACTGTGCATGTACACACCTCAACTCCGGGCCCACATCCATGAGCAGGGTCAGCCCTGACTTCTGATCCCTGAATACTATGTATACTATTCCCGGATAGGAGGGGGAGCAGAGAGACACACCCTACACATAAGTACTTCCCTCCCCAAGTCAAGATCTCTTGACATTCCTTTAGGTCATTAGGTTTAAGCTAAAAGGTCATAAGGTCCCACAAGGCCCCCCAGGAAATCAACTTACTTCCTGTGCGTTCTCTGACTGCACAGCCATAGGCTATATCATGCCTGAACACTAAGTCTGAGTCTCCTATGTCACCGGCATTGTAAGCTTATTTGAGAATTTGCAGCATCCTTTCAGGTTCTGAGACCGTATTCTTTCCTTGGGAAGTTTCTCCTTTGCAGCGTTTAAGAACAAATCTTTGCCTTTGGGCACACAAACCTTTGGTGTTGGTTCTGAGTAATTTGATATTACAAGAGAAGGGTCCTGGGCCTCTCTTCCAAAAATATGAGTATTATCACCATAAAACCTGGCTCCTCGGAATCATGAGGTTTTCTAGGGTAAAAAAGTCAGAGGTCGCTAAATCAAAGGGGATTTGCCTTGGAACTGGTGAATGTCAGTGTCTCATTGTGATGAAGGACTCTATAAAAGGATAGCTGGGGGTGGGGGCAGGGGAGGGGAGATCCGGAACTTGGGAAAACGAAGTGACCCCACTCGGATTCCACATCAGAATTGACCCTGAGGAGTACGGGGTCTTAGCATTTTCAAAACAGATCTTCGATGTTAGTGAGACGTGAATGACGGTGTGGTATGCTGCTCTCCTGGGTGACCTGAGATCTTGGATATGACTGAGTAAAGCTGGAAGGGGGGAAATGGAGAGATGATAGGAGGAGAAGATAAAGAGCCTGCACGAGAACACCATCAACAGAAAACCAAATGACCGGTATTTGACATTCTTACCCAAGATTTCAATAAACACCAACAATACCCCATGTGGTAAGACACGCCTTTAATCCCAGCAACTTGAGAGGCTGAGGCAGGCAGAACTCTGTGAGTTCAAGGCCGGCCTCATCTACATAGTGAGACCCTGTTTCAAAAGTCCAACCAAATAAACCTCAATAACAGTCCCTAAAATGCTCCCGCCATTTGCACTTCCAATGACTCAGCTTTCGGAACTGGAAGTGCTTCGGCAGACTCCGATTCATTACGAGACTGTGAGATTATAGGTGGGCACCTTGCTTGGCTTCTTCTGGCGTCTTTAGCTTGAAAGGCTGTTTCTTTCCATAAAAATTAAAGCTCTAACCTACGTGAAATGCTTTGCACACCCTCATCCCCCGATACTCAGGACTGTCAAGTTCACTGTAGTCGAGACCAACTGACTACTGTGGAAGGGCTGGTCAGGTATCTTGTTGATGGGCAGGTTTCCTGGATGTCCCTGGGTGGAGTCAGGGTCTAAGGCAAATTGAGTGCTAAGGCAGAATGAGACGTATATTATAAACTTATTCAGCAAAATGCTTGAGAGAACAAGAAGGTTGAGATGTGGAGGAGGCCAGGGAGCCGGCTCTCAGTGGCATGAGTCAGATTCCCAGAGAACTAAGAGGGAGGAAAGAAAGTTGGTTAGGGCCTCTTATAGTGCAGTGCAGCCTAAGGGCATTCAACAAAACCACTTCCAGGCTCTAAGAGGGAGCTAACCATGAGTGTCCCACGTCCACCAGGAATGAGCAATGGGGAGTTTCTGAGCCCTCAGGCTCATCAAACAATTACATTTCCTGAGGCAGAAGAGTGGAAAGGGACATTTTCATGGCAGTGTCCTTCCTTAAGGCTGTCATAACTTCCTTTGAGGTCTCTATATGCTTTTCAATGAAAAAAATTAATATTAAATAAATAATAAAACAAAAAACATGATTTTCATCTTCCATAATGTCCCATACAAAAGAAAAGGCCTAAGGAGGGGGAAAAAGCCAGGTGTGGTGGTACACACTTTTAATCACAGCAACTTGGAAGGCAGAGTCAGGTAGACTGCTGTGAGTTCAAGGCCAACCTGGTCTACAAAGTGAGTTCCAAGACAGCCATGGCTATGTAAGAAAGCATGCCTCAAAAAAAAAAAAAAAAAAAAGGAAAGAAAGAAAAGGAAAAAAAAAAGAAAAAGAAGGAAGGAAGGAAGGAAGGAAGGAAGAAAGAAAGAAAGAAAGAAAGAAAGAAAGAAAGAAAGAAAGAAAGAAAGAAAGAAAGAAAGAAAAAAAGAAAAACAAAACACAAACTGTCCCTGTGTCTATCCATTTGTTCCCATTCATAGGGTGCTATTGTGTAACAGTTTTCTACAGATTGAAATATCCTGCAGGGAAGCTCCTTAATCAAGCAGGTAAACAACTCAAAGAAGGTTCAGGAAGTACCTGAAACCAACCAGATTCTCTAGGTCCCTCTCTGCCAGAGGAAGCAATAAAAGCTGGGAGTCCCTCTCAGAGAAGCAGAGCTGCTAAGAAGACCACCTGCCTGGAAGGGGTTTAGACCAGAGTCACCTGGAAAGGTCACTCTCCAAGCTGCTGAGCTGCCTGCAGGCTATGCGGTGTGCTCTAGTTCCCAGCTTTGTGAGCTGTCACCCATGATGGGGTGGGCTTTGGTGATGCAGCTGTCTTTGGGAGGTTGTGGGGCATTGGGCTATGCAAAGACAGTCTGGTCTCCAGTTGAGCTGAGGTGGAACCCTGGGACCTGGTGGTGATAATTCACCTACATAGGATGGAAGGGAGTACTCTCATGTCTCCTGGACCCTGGCTCCTGTCAAGTTACTGCCCCCTCAGCCCTCACAGGAGAAGCATGGTTAGTAGTCACATAGACAATGTTCCAAGCTTCTGAGGTTCAGGCTAGACTCCTCCCAGTTACCTAGCAACAGTAAAGATAACAGCACACCATAAGAGGGGCTGCTTGGCCCCACCTTGCTCTTACACCCCTTATTCTCCTCTCTCCTCTCACTCTCTTACTCTAGCCTTTCTTCTCTTCTCTTGGCCATGGCTGCTCTCTCTCTCTCTGTTGCTCTCTCTCTCTCTCTCTCTCTCTCTCTCTCTCTCTCTCTCTCTCTCTCTCTCTCCCTCTCTCTCTCTCTCTCTCTCTCTCTCTCTCTCTCTCTCTCTCTCTCGCTTGCTCACTCGCTCTTACCTTTTCTCTTTCCCCCTGCCTTTCTATAATAAAGCTCTAAAACCATAGACTGTCTCTGTTCATCAAGGCCCGCTGCTCTTACTCTCGCCTGCATGGGAACCTCTCACCTCAGCCCTCTCTCCCATAACCCCGGGGCTACAGGGTGTCGCTCCAGGACCAGGTCGGGGGGCTGCCCCTTGTCCATCCCCTGTCGAGTGGAGTCAGTGGCTTGGATGCCCACCTGAGGCCAAATGGAAAGCATCTGGCAGCCCTCCCACGTCCTCCTGCCCAGAGCATAGGAGGAACTCTGGCCGGACGTGGGCTATCCTCTCTTCCCCCAATTCCCCTACACCCCATTAGTTCCCACAGGGGTTGGTCTGTTGGTATGTATACAAATGCTAGAATAAATAATTCATTTACAACTGAGCCAAAGCATTTAACAACCCAAGAAGAGATTCTTTAAAACAGAGCTCCTGAGATATCTGTGGTCATTCATGGCCAGCCATCAGCTGCTGTGCATTGATGGAGCGTCTGTTGTTTGTTTGCAGTACAGCAGTAGACACAGTTTTCTGGCACGAAATGTAACGCTGCCTGTGGAGGGAAGTGCAAGGCACGCCTCCTGAACCTGACGTGCATCAGAATGACCTGGGAGGCCTGCTGGTCCCAGATGTGCGGAAAAACTCTGCAAATTAAGGTTTACCATTGACCGCATAGCCTTCTGGGGCTTGACCCAATATGGAGGACTCCTTCACAGGCATGGCTTCTCCTTCTCTGACCTTGTGTGGGGAATTCAAACCCCAACACACACACACACACACACACACACACACACACACACACACACACACACTCATGGACACTCACGGACACTCACGGACACACATGCACACACCAGACACACACCTCTACCTGAAGAATTACAGGTTCAAATTCCTTCCCCCCTGAGTAAGAACCTTTTCAGCCAGCACCTGTGATTCCTGAAGTGCTTCCCCATGCTAAGGAGGCGTTTTTTCGGAACCTACGCCTTTAGCTAATGACCTTTGCCCATCCTGGATATTTCTACACCTCCCAGCCTCCTGAAATTATATATGCCTTGGATCACCCCACATAAAGTCGATCTGCCTCCCGGCAGCCGGTCCCTGTGTGTCTTATGCACCGCAAGGGCTGGCAGGGCTTTCACACACTGGGTCTCTGCTCCCATTGGCCTCCGCTGTTGGTCCACAAGGGCAAGGAGAGCTCTCTGCTTTCTGAACTCAGGGGACTGGAATTACACTGGGAAATTTGATGCTCTAATAAATACAATGAATGGGTGTTGGGGAGGGTTAATGTGAACAAAATGCAATGATCTACATGTATTGGAGTTGCAGGTGGTTGTTGTCCACCCAACATGGGTGCTGGGAACCAAACTTGAGTCCTATGTAAAAGCAGCAAGGTCCATTAACCACAGAGCTACCTCTTCAGCCCCTGTATATTGGTTTTTAAATGATAAGAATCTTGCTGAGCCAGACGGTCACTGGATGCATGAAATGATTCTTGTGGATTTCTTGGTACTTCTCATGAAATGAAACCCTTGCTTTCTCACACGAGGGTTGCTGCAAAGTGAGCAGGGATACCTTCTCCTGCCTCTTGCTGCTCCTGGGCTGTGATGTCACTCACTTATAACCAACACTGCTTTGAAACGGAGTGTGGCACAGCAGAGAACTGGACCAATACCAGAACCGTGCCCTCCGAGCTCCAAAAATGTGAACTAACTAATCCTCTTTTACTTATAAAGTTAGTGATTCCGGACTGGTTAATACAGACATGTTGGAAGGGTTGAGGGTGTGGCTTTTAAAATAACACTCAGCTGAGATGGTCAAGGTTCTGGACTAGATGCCCAACATGGGAAAAATACAGACGGATCAGAGTGATTTTATTTCCATTTTACAAATGAAGTGCAGTATCTAAGGGTGAAAAGGGCGAAAAGGTAAAATGTCTAGTCTATTATTGCATCCATCTATCTGAGACATACATTCCATGGCTGTCAATCACAAGCCTTTAGGAAGTCCATGCATTCTATGCTCCAAGTGCAATGTAATGACTGGGGATAGAAAAGCAAAGGAAACATACAACCCAAAGCCACTAAAGACCTAATACTCTCTTGAAAAGGAAGGAGATAATAAGGGATGTGGTGGTGCACATCTCTGATCCCAGAACTTGAGAGGCAGAGGGCAGGCAGATATCTGTGGGTCTGAGGCCAGCCTGTTCCACAGATATCATTTGCAATACAGAACACAACCAAAAAAATTAAGGTAGGAAGGGTGATATGGAATGCTAGGGTAGCAAGAGAATAGAAATCTAAATCAAAGCAAGCCTCACGTTGTGGATTCGGCTTATTGCTTATACTATGTTAATTAGGTTCCCAAATTACACGGGGAATTTGCACGTCCGCACATAAGAAATACTGGTATCCAGCACTGTGTAACAAACCCTCCCAAATGTAACATAAGAACAAAAACAGAAGAGCAATTCCAAATGTGTGCAACTCATCTGTCACCTTGGAGAACAAGAATTGGTCTTTCCTGATTTCCTTTTTCCATTTTCTTATTTTAGGTCTTATTTGAAACAAAAGAAAAGTTTGTGGTTATGATGTGGAGGAAGATGTTGGTTAAAGGTGAAAAGATTTTTACAAGAAAGGGCTGGTGGGGGGGCGGTGTCACCCAGATTGGTAAAGTGTGTCTCATGCAAACATGAAGAGCTGAGTTCAAATCTCAGAGACCACGTATGCATGGTGGCTTGCTCCGGTAATTCCAGAACTATGGAGGTTGGGACAAGAGGATCCTTGGGGCTCAGTCGCCAGCCAGTCTAGCCTACTGTCCCTGGCTCAAAAAGCCAGGTGGGGCTGGAGAAATGGCCCAGTGATGAAGAGCACTGACTGCTGTTCCAAAAGACCTAAGTTCAGTTCCTAGCACCCACATAGTGGCTCACAACCATCTTAACTTCAATCTCTGTGAGAACCAGGCATATGTGTAACACATAGACACACATCCAGGTGAAACACCCATACACATAAAATAAACAGTTTTTTAAAAGGTGGACAGTGTTTGAGAATTGACACTTCTACCCACCCCTACCCCTGAGTGCATGCATGTACATTCAAAACTGCATAATATTTGCACTCGTACACACATGAACACACACACATACACACACACACATACACACACCACACACAAATGATACTTTGTTGGGGCTGGAGAGATGGCTCAATAGTTACAAGCACTGGCTGCTTTTCCAGAAGACCTAGGTTGAGTTCCCAGCTCCCACATGACAACTTACAACTGTCAATAACTCCAGCTCTAGGGCATCCCATACCGTCATATAAACATACGTGCAGGTGAAACATCAATGCACCAAAATTAAAAATAATATACAGAATAATTGCATTATAAAAAGCATTAAAAAGTGAATTTTTTTTAAATCATACTTTGTTGAAATGGAGCAACAGTGTCACCTGATTGAAAAAAATACCTGGGCCTGGAGAAAAAGGGTGTGGAGCCGATAAATTCCTCGATTCTGCCACGCATGAGACCTAAGAAGGGGACATTTGAAATCTGAAAAGGAGTTATCATGGTGGTAGGTGATAATGCAAAGTGCCCGATGGTTTTAAGTTCAGATGTCTTATTTTCAGTGACGTATAAACAGTTCTGGAGTGGATGCCATTGTTCTTCTATCTCCATCTTCATTTCCTGGTGGGGCCGCAGATGTGCCACTGATGCAACAGAGATAAAAGCCAAGCAGGGAGACAAAGCAACGCTCTAACGTCAATACAGTCGCTCAAAGATTCAACACCACCGACACCTTGGACCAAATCATTCTTTACAGTAAGGAGCTGCCTTGTGCTCTATGTCCAGCCAGACTAGCACCGTGGCTCACGTCTCTGAGCTCAGCACCTGTGAGGCAGAGGTAGGCAAATCTCTAAGGTTTCTGAGAAAGATTTGACAGAGTGAGTCAGAGATAGGATTCATCCCATTCTCACAGGAATGGACAAGAAAGAGTTGTTATTATCATCGGTAAAAATTAAGAGACCTTTCTGAGCCTCACTCAAGACCATTGGGGCTGGAGAAATGATTCAGCCGTTACGAGCTCCTGTTGCTCTTGCAGATGACTCAGGTTCAATTCCCAGCATCCATAGTAGCTCATGACCATTTGTAACTTAGTTCCAGGGGATCTGATGCCCTCTTCTGACCTCTGAGGGTACCAGGCATGCACATGGCATGAGATGCCAAACCTACTTGGGATGGCCTCCATCCAAAAAAAACCAAAAAAGCCTGAGAACTTGACCTACAGGAGAACCCAAGCTGTACCCACGTACCAGGAAGGACCTCACAGCTTGTCCTTGGCCAGAGTTACTCCCTAGCTACTTCCTAGCAACAGTTAATGATTAATCTGATTGTTTCAGATGTACTTTCAGACCATTTGAGATCGTATACAGTCTTGCTTCAGAGCATCCACCTGTTGTCTTATAGTCATTCTATTAGATGCTTGCCAGACTAAACACCCCCTCACTTGCTCCTATTTTCCTATAAAACCTTGTCCCACTGAGGGTTCGAGGCTGCTTCACCTTCCTTTCCTGCCTGCTGTGTCAGGGTTGGGTTGGAGGAGAGCCCTAGCCTGAGCTTGTAATAAAGAGACCCTAACATCCGAGATGGCTCTTTGGTGGTCTTTGAGGTTCATAAATGCTTCCTGGCACAACAGCACATATAAATGCACACATGCAAACACTCATGCACATAACATTGTAAGAAAATAAAAAAAGATAAACCCTTTTTTAAAGAGGAATTTTTAGGGCAGGGCATGGTGACCCATGAGTTTAATCCCAACATTCTAGAAACAGAGGCAGGTGACTCTCTGTATTTGAGGCCACCTTGGTCTAAATACTGAGTTCTGAGCCCACCAGGAATACATAGTGAGACCCATAAGGAAGACAGAAGGAGGGGGAGGGGGAGGGGGAGGGGGAGGAGAGAGAGAGAGAGAGAGAGAGAGAGAGAGAGAGAGAAGAAGAAGAAGAAGAAGAAGAAGAAGAAGAAGAAGAAGAAGAAGAAGAAGAAGAAGAAGAAGAAGAAGAAGAAGAAGAGGGGAGGAGAAGAGGGGAAGAGAGAGGAGAGAAGAGAAATCTGTGCTAGATTGTGCAGAACACAAGAGGCAAACGTTAATTGGTGCACCAGGAGGGACTTGGATATCCCAGGCAGGCAATTATGACAAGATGCTGCTACCAAGGATAATTTTAAAGAAGTATCAGAACAGCAGTTGTGATTGTTCATCATGTCAGTGATCCTAGCACTCAGGAGGGTAATGCTGAAGGGACTGTTCAAGGGTACCCTGAGCTACACAGCAGGCCCTGTGTCACCAGAGTGGATGAAATACCCTGTCTCAAAATCAAACAAACAAAAAACCCAAACAACAGTAAAAACAAAAACAAACAAACAAACAACAACAACAACAAAGAAAAGGTCAGGATAGAAACCAATGCTTTTTGGTGTTGAGCAGCTGATTGGAAGATAGCAAGATGACTCGGCAGCTTGTAACGGGGCCTGATGACCCGAGTTCCATCCCTGGGACCCACGTGGGAACTGACTCCTGAAAGTGCCCCTCTGACTTCTTCCACACATCATGCACTGGACATGCATGCACACACATGCACACACTCTACTACATATATGTAATAAAATGCTTTAAAGAAAACTATGGAGCCAGGCATGGTGGCACACGCCTTTAATCCCAGCACTCGGGAGGCAGAGACAGGCGAATTTCTGAGTTCGAGGCCAGCCTGGTCTACAAAGTGAGTTCCAGGACAGCCAGGGCTATACAGAGAAACCCTGTCTCGAAAAAGAAAAAAAGAAAAAAGGTGAATTATATATATACATATGTATATATATTTGGCCTATTATAGTTGTCATATCAAAGTGGCTATATATAATGTATATATGTATGTATATATGTATTTATTTATTTTAAAGATTGTATTTATTATAAGAGTACACTGAAGCTGTCTTCAGACATACCAGAAAAAGACATCAGATCCCATTACAGATGGTTGTGAGCCACTATGTGGTTGCTGGGATTATGAACTCAGAACCTCTGGAAGAACAGTCAGTGCTCTTAACCACTAAGCCATCTCTCCAGCCCCGTGAATTGTATTTTTAAGAGGAACTCAATCGGTTCCATCTTCTATCCATGCCAGACTAGAGATGCCAACAGCTGGAAGCCAAGTCATCGAAAATGTCTGCACACCTTTAAAAGTACCTATGGGGGAGCCAGAGAGATGGTTCCGTGGTTAGGAGTGAATACTGTTCTTTTCAGAGGATTGGTTCCAAGGCCCCATATCGTGAGGCTCACAATTGTCTGTAACTCCAGCTGTATGCAATCTGATGTCCTCTGCTGGTGTCTAAAGGCACTGGCGCTCAAGTGCACAATGTGCAGGCTACACATAATTAAAAATAGGTCTTTGTAAAAGAAAATGCCTGTGAGCACTGGGGAGTGTGGCTCAGTGACAGAGCACTCTCTTGGCACTCACAGGGTAGGCGTGGGATGAATTCTCAACATTGTACACACAGAGAGATAGATCAAGAGAGACAGAGACAGAGAGAGACCCCATAAATAAATAAAGTACCTACCTTCTGCCTCATCAGCTTCCAGTTCTGAGAGATCTATTGGTTCTGACACAGAACACCTGTATACCAGAGCTCCATTTAGAACTCTCAGCCCAGGACCTTTGTCTTGATCCTCCGTGGTCCCTTAGCTAGAAGGTTGGGATTTCCGGATGTAGACATTAACCAGTTCCTGGAACCTCATTAAAATAACAGCAGCAGGGAGCTGGCAAGATGGCTCAGCAGGTAAGAGCACTGACTGCTCTTCTGAAGGTCCTGAGTTCAAATTCCAGCAACCACTTGTAATGGGGTCTGACGCCCTCTTCTGGTGTGTCTGAAGACATCAACAATGTACTTATCTACAATAATAATTCTTTGGGCTGGAGTGAGTAGGGACTGACCAGAGCGAGCAGAGGTCCTAAATTAAATTCCCAGCAACCACATGAGAGCTCACAACCATCTGTACAGCCACAGTGTACTCATAAACATAAAATGAATAAATAAATAAAGTCATTAAAAAAATACAGCAGCAAAGAAATGAAAAACAGCAGTTTATGACACTCAGAATGGGAACAAGGCTTTGGGGTACTGGGGACTGTGAGCTATAAGGCCTTTTCTTATCCAGAAGTCAGAAAAGCATGCACTAGGGGTGTGTGTGTGTGAGGAGTAGGGAGAGAGGTTGGGACATAGAATAGAAGAGACATGGCGGAGCGTTGGGCAGAAATTGCTGTTGTAGAAGAGAGACCTGATTCACCCTATAAAATCTGCCAGGAGAACACAGGACCATCAGACACTAAATCTGCCAGAGAGTAGAGTGTGGAGCCGAGAATGAGAGGGTTAAGTGAAAGTCTATATTAAGAACCTTAGCCTGGCAGTGGTGGTGCACGTCTTTAATCCTAGCACTTTGGAAGCAGAGGCAGAAACATCTCTGTGAGTTCCAGGACAGCCAGGGCTATACAGAGAAACCATGTCTTGAAAAACCAACCAGCCAACCAACCAACCAACCAACCAAACAAACAAACAAACAAACAAAAAACCCCAAAGTAAGGTGTCTTATCTAGGTGTTTTACCATCTGCCAGGGGGAAAAAGCAAGTAAAACAGTAGAGATTTCTCAAAGAAAATAAAGGATCGAAGTGGAATTTTAGAAAGTTGGTTGGATGGTGTTTTGCTGGGTAAGCACATGAAGGAACATTTTGCTGAAGCAGACACAGGAGAGAGGATGTTCTGCTAAAGCAAAATCATGAAAGGACGTGTGATAAAGGATTATTTGCTAATGGCACACACGTATTGGTCCGACTTACACTGCGGAGTTGAGCTGCATTTGTCGGGACTCCATAGAGAGAAATGCACCAAAAAAAAAAAAAAAAAAAAAAAAAAAAAAAAACTTCTGGTGGTGTACTGTGGCTTCTTGTTGTTTCTCGGACTCGGGCTGATTGTCAGAAAGGGAGGTTAGAGATATTAAAAGATATTTAAGAATGATCATTAAAAGCAGGCTTTGAAAAAAATAAAGTTACAAAAGATTCTTCTTTAAAGAGGCTCATTGAATGATCTAGAAACATTTCTAAAAACAGAAAGTTACGCCTGAGCACTGAGTGCTGCAGTGGTTCTCAGCCTTCTCAATGCAGCACTTCATTTTGTAGTGACCCTAACCATAAAGTTATTTTTGTTGCTACTTAATTTTGCTAGTGTTAGGAATCATAATGTAAATACCTGTACTTCCGAAGGTCTTAGGCGACCCCAGGTGGAGAACCACTGTGTTAGAGTGTCGAACTGTTGAGAGAACTTACCTTCTGTATTTAATGATGCAGAGATGCACTATATTGCACGTTTGCTGGTAGATTCTGGGGTTCCTCAAGCTGGCGGCTGATGGAGTCATTAGATCAGGCTCTCTCAACTTCATTGCTTCTTTCTGTGCTGTGTTCTGCATATTTTATCTCAGACTAAGAAATCAGAAGATCTGAGCATGACAGTACCTGTGAAAGCAGAGTATGATATAGTAGATGCCTGTAAAAGCCAGCATGATATGGTCCATGCCTGTGAGAGCCGACCATGATATAGTCCATGCCTGTGAGAGCCGACCATGATATAGTCCATGCCTGTGAGAGCCGACCATGATATAGTCCATGCCTGTGAGAGCCAACATGATGTAGAATATGCCTGTGAGAGACGAGCAATCCTGGGAGTCAAGGCAGAGGCAGAAGTCTAGGCCAGCCTGGGCTACAAATAAAAATCCTGCCTCAAAGGAAATGAAAACTAACACTCACAGTCTCTTTTTCTCTCCCTCCCTCTGCCCTCCCCCTCCATCTCTGTAAGAGATAATACTTTGGTTATCATTTGGGGGGCGGGTTGAGACAGGGTTTCTCTGTATAGCCCTGGCTGTCCTGGAACTCACTTTGTAGACCAGGCTGGCCTCGAACTCAGAAATCCGCCTGCCTCTGCCTCTTGAGTGCTGGGATTAAAGGCATGCGTCACCACGCCCAACTTTGGTTATCATTTTTTTTAAGGTTTAGAAAAACTTTCCAGAAGGTTTATATAGTTTTCCTTCATTTCTTATTGAATAACATTGCCACACATGCCGATGCCGTTGCCTAAGTGATTAAAATTGAGCATCAGCTCAGTCTGCAGTTTCCTTTTCGTGATGGAGAGGTTCACCTGGTTATGCAAAGAAATGTGGACATGCCAAGCACGGCAGGATACACCTGTAGACCCAGGACTCAGAAAGGTGAAGGGTTATGCTTAGATGTGAAAAACTAAAAATGAATTCTGTATATGATCAACTTTCTTATCCACTGACATTGGAGCAAAATCTTCCCATTGACAGAGCTGTGTCCACAAACAGTTCACAGCCAGTGTTCAGACTGGGTCATCTGAAAGCAGGAAATAGCTACAAGAGCTTGTAGGCTCTCATCGTGCCTCTGAGGGGTAGCAGCACCCATGAAGTACACACACGTACCTACAGGCAAAGCACTGATACACATTAAATTAAGAAGGAAGGAAGGGAGGGAGGAAAGGAGGAAGGGAGGGAAGGAGGGAGAGAGGGAAGAAGGAAGAAAGGAAGGAAGGAAGGAAGGAAGGAAGGAAGGAAGGAAGGAAGGAAGGAAGGAAAAAAGCGAGCCAGGTGTGTGCCTTTAATCCCAGCATTTAGGAGGCAGAGGCAGGCAGATCTTATAATTTAGGCCAGCCTGGTCTACAGAGAGAAATTCTGTCTTGAGGGGAGGGGAACTGGGGGGCTGCAACATGGACATGAAAGATCTGCCTAAGGGCTTCAACTTTCAACCACGAGGTAGAAACTGATTGTCAGCAAACAGCGGCTAACTGGGCAAAAGAAAGGAAATAACTGTTTTATACATTGGCCCAGAGGAAACAGCATTTTGATTCCCAGTAGAAACAAAACAAAACAAAACAAAAACAAATGAAATAAAATGCTTGGTCACCATGGCTGTTTGGCTGAAAGGCATTTTTCCAGGAAAGGCCAAATCCAGCGAGGTGGCCTCACTGGGTCAGAGCTGGTATAAGGGAAAGAAAGCATTAGGCAGAGTATTTTATCCTGCTTTCTTCCATGAGCTCTCTCTCTCTCTTTTTTTTTAAAACTTATTTATTTATTTTATGTATATGAGTACACTACAGCTGTCTTCAGCTCCCTCTTCTGTGAGCCACCATGTGGTTGCTGAGAATTGAACTCAGGACCTCTGGAAGAGCAGTCAATGTTCCTAATCGCTGAGCCATCTCTCCTGCCCCTCCCATGAACTCTTGATACTGAGTCCTAGGTAGCTCTTAACTAATCCCTTAAACTCCTGTAAGGGCAATATTATTCCTGATAGTTTAGCCACAGGAGAAATTCTTAGTTATACTAATGCTTTCTCTAAAGTCCAGTTTCTACACATAGAAGGCTAATTTGCTTTCCATTGCTGTGGTTAAAACATCATGACCCAAAACAGCTTGGGAAGGTAAGGGTTTATTTGACTCACATGTCAGAGTCCATCATCAAAGGATGTCAAAGACAAGCACTCAGAGGCAGGAGCTGAAGCAGAAACCCTGCAAGAGCATTGCTTATTGGCTTGCTGTTCATGCCTTTTGTCTCATATGTGTTTATTGCTGTGAACAGACACCATGACCAAGGCAACTCTTTTTTTTTTTTTTAAAGATTTATTTATTATATGTAAGTACACTGTAGCTGTCTTCAGGCGCACCAGAAGAGGGTGTTAGAGCTCATTATGGGTGGTTGTGAGCCACCATGTGGTTGCTGGAATTTGAACTCAGGACTTTTGGAAGAGCAGTCAGTGCTCTTACCGGCTGAGCCATCTCGCCAGCCCCCAAGGCAACTCTTATAAAGACAACATTTATTTGGGGCTGGCTTGCAGGTTCAGAGGTTCAGTCCACTATCATCAAGGCCAGAACATGGCAACAGTCAGGCAGGCATGGTTCAGGAAGACCTGAGAATTCTACATCTTTATCTGAAGGCTGCTAGCAGAATACAGGCAGATAGAGTGAGGGCCTTAAAGCCCACACCCATTCGAGGCCAGCCTGGTCTACAGAGTGAGTTCCAGGACAGCCAGGGATACGCAGAGCAACCCTGTCTCAAAAAAACCAAACCAAACCAAACCAAACCAAACAAAACAAAACAAAAAAAACAAAAAACAAGAAACAAAAAACAAAAAAAAAAAAAAAAAGAAAAGAGGAAAGAGAAGAAAAGAAAAGAAAAGAGCCCACACTCACAGACATACCTACTCCAACAAGGCCACCCACACCTAATTGTGCCACTCCCTGGGCCAAGTGTACACAAACCATCACACTTTACCCAGCTTCCTTTCTTATACCACCAACCAGAAACACCTGGTTAAGGGATAGAATTGCCTACAGTGGGTTGGGCCCTTCCACATTAATCATTTAATCAAGACAATGTGCCTGTAGACTTCCCTACAGGCCAATCTGATGGATGCATGCTCTCAGTTGAAGTTTCCTCTTCCTGGATGTCTCTAGCTCGTGTCTAGTTTGTAGTCTCTAGACAGAGACCATGAGGAAGGTGAAGAATTCCACTACTAAGTGTATGCTTTTACAAGAACAACTTTGTTACAAGATAAGAAGAAAGTCTATTAAGACAAAATCTGAGGGGACTATCCTGAGTTAGAAGAATTTTACTACTCTTGCAGTTGCAAAGAGAAGCTAATAACACATTGTAAAATAAAAGCTAATTTGAGATGTCATGAGATACAGTAAAGATAAAGAAAATAGTTGTTGGTGGTGGTACTTGCCTTTAATCCCAACACTTGGGAGGCAGAGGCAGGCAGATATTTGAGTTTGAGGCTATTAGTCTACAGAGAGAGTTCTAGGACAGCCAGGGCTGTCTTGAAACACTCCCACTGTCTCTCCCCTCCCCCGCCAAAAAAATATAGGAAAAATATTATAGAGGGCAAGGAAAATATGTTTAATTTCAAGAAAAGTCCTTTCCAGAACCCTAAGGAGAGGATTACAATTCCCTAGTGGAATGGGTTTGGGATTCTTCATCCTCAAAGCAGATCCTTAGTGCACTCCAATTTCTTTTTAATATCTTTTGTTAGTATCTCCTAACAAAGTTGTCCTATTAAAGCATCAGTGGCTTCCTAAGACCAGAAACCAACAGCGTCTTTTGAGACTGTGCCGTCTACCCTTTCTGTAGTAGGTTTTTTTTAAAGATTAATCTATTTATTATATGTAAGTTTAGTGTAGCTGTTTTCAGACACACCAGAAGAGGGCATCAGATCTCATTATGGATGGTTGTAAGCTATGTGTTTGCTGGGATTTGAACTCAGGACCTTCAGAAGAGCAGTCAGTGCTCCTTGACAGAATCTCCAATACCCACCCCCAAATCAAACCCCCAAACTTGCAAACACCAGTGTCCTCTTGGTTTTCTTTGTACTTTGGTCACTGAACTTTCAAGCCTTCTGCCACACTTGGGCCCAATGCTGCTAGCATCCCTATCTCTAGTAAACATTCCTCAGGATGACTGGGTATCTTTGTCTGCATGCCCTGCAGGGATCTCAACCTTTGGATGTAGGCAGTTTATCTTTGACTCCACCTCATCCACAGCCTCCTGGGCCAGAAACCTGGGTGCCATTCTTACCTTCTCCCCCGCCTCCAAGATCAAGGTCAGTTATATTCTCTTAATTATACTTCAGAAATATTTCTGTCTTCAAGCCTCTTGTCCCTGGTCCCCAGTTATAGCCTTTGCCTACACTTTCATCGGTATTGATACCAGCAGTAGCTTACTACTTCTCTATGACCTCTAGCTTCTGCCATCTTCGTTCTACCTTTAGAACAGAGACCATCAGACCTAAAGATCCCTTTTTTCAGTAAAGGTGTGCACCACCACTAGGCTTTGCTTCTGTTTTTATAGTGCTGGGGATTAATGTAGGGTCTTTAGCATTAGAACAAGTGCTCAACCGCTGAGCTACACACTCCCAGGCCCCATTTTATGTAGCTGTGGTCAGGCCTGTATAAAGTGAAACCGCTAACAAAGAGAACCTTCGAAGCTATTCTGACATCAATGAAATTTGGTACCTAGTTTAAAACTAATGAAAACACCAGAACTCTCTAGCTGGGCAAAGATCCTTACTGATGATAACTCCTTGGTTTATCCAGATAGCTACTCACCATCTACTTTGGCAATGGTCTAAAAAGAAAAGAAAATTGCAATCTGAATAAGGGACTCTGATGAAGCACTAGGGGAAAAGACATGGGCAGAATTCAAGCATACTTTGTTGAAGCATCTAAAAGTGAAGAACTGACTGAAAACTAAGAAGAGTGTGTGTTTTGGCATTATTGAGGAAGGCCTGTTCCCATTGGTCAGAACCTGCACTTGTCTCAAAATAAGAGACGCGTGAGAACGTAGTGTCCTTTTATTTTGAGACGGGGTCTCTAAATAATCCTGGAAACTCACTCTGCAGACCATATTGGCCTCGCATTTACAGAGATTCTCCCGCTTCTCTGCGGAGTGCTGGGATTAAACGGATTAACCGCCTCCAAGCGATGATCCTATCTTGAACCATCGGAGGTTTGGAGTGCAGCATACGAAACGCGGAATTCCGGCTTCCAAAATTATCCCACGCTTCTCGACAGCTTCCCCGCGAGCTGTGACAGTGAGTTTAACGCGGTCTTTGAGTCATCAAGAATGTGTGTGATAAATACATTATTTTAACCCTCTCTCATCACTGCCTGTAGGATTTTTTTTTTTAAATAGGGAACACTAAATTCCTCGTGTTAGTGGCATCTCCTGCGCACTCTGGAGCGAAGCCCCCCTGCTTTTTCCCAGGCTGGGAAGATGCGCACAGGGGGTGCAGAAGCTTAGGGTCAGAGTAAGCGCTGAGCCAGGAGAGGGGGCGGGCACTTAGACCGCGTGCTGCAGAGTCCTCCGCCGTCCCAGCATTCCCTGCGTCCGGACCATCGAGCGCGGCTTCCGGCGTCGCTGGTGGAGGTGGGTGAAGAAGGAGCGGGCCCTCGCCGCTCGTTCTCGCTCCCTCTCTCTCTCTCTCTCTCCCTCTCTCTTTCTCGGGCAACATGGCGGGCGTGGAGCAGGCAGCGTCCTTCGGGGGCCACCTGAATGGCGACCTGGATCCAGACGACAGGGAAGAGGGAACCTCCAGCACGGCCGAGGAAGCCGCCAAGAAGAAAAGACGGAAGAAGAAGAAGGGCAAAGGGGCTGTGTCAGGTAAAGGAGTCGTGCTTTCGCCGTCCCTGCCCGGCATGGCCGAATGACTTGGCTCAGGCCCGCCAGGGGTGCCCGGGGGATGGGAACCGGGAGGGAGCCCTGGCCCTCGTTCAATCGTCAGGCCTGGCGGAGTGGCTGGCATGGCCAGCTTTCCGTGCCACGGCTCCTCGGTAATGGTGGGAGGGTGTAGGGGATGAGAGCGCCTCCGCTTCCCGAATGGTAGCGCTAGCGAGGGTCTCCGGGGCGCGATTTCAGCTCCCACGCAGACAGTGGCACGGACCTGAAACATGCACAGGATTCAGCTCCACCATCTTCGGCGCGGGTTTTGGACACCGCCTCGGAATCCCTTCCGACCCTAGTTGCGGCCTGGTTGCTGGACCTACCTATTTTGGTCCAGGGTTGGGGGTTGGGTATTGGAGCAGATTGCCGGGACGGTACGTCCTCCCCTTGTGTCATTCGCATGCATACTAGGGCTTCAGTTTTGGATTGCAGATTAGGGGGGGTTCGTCTCTGAGTCTCTGTCCTTACAGACAGCTCCTGTCACTGACCGTTGGGTGGTGGTGCAAAAATCTCACAGCATGCTCAACCTTTAGGGTTTGCAGGCCTGAATTTTGATGCCACTTGGCATGCGGTGCAGCCAGCGTAGTCTGCGATTATGAATGGATTTTCCCCAGCTAGTAATAACCTAGTTCCGTGGGTAAGGCGAGGACACAGCCGCATGTTTACAGTTGGACCACGTTAACCAGGAACATGTCTTATCTTGAGACGTTTTTGTTTCACAACCACCTCAGGGTTTGGTTTTTTCTTTTTTTTTTTTTTTTGTATTTAAGGGTCATCAGATAAAGGATGAGAGAAAAATGGAGTTGGAATTAAGAGAAAGTGGTGTGAACTTTTCTGCCTACTTAAGAATTTTGGTGGTTAGATGGGAGTGAAAAGCAAGAGTCGGCGTATCTTTGTAGGCCTTCCCTAGAGCAGAATTTAATCTAGGGGCATTCTGTTGTGGCTCGGTGGGCTTGCAGTACATTCTGAACTCTGCAGTTTGCCCTTGAAGGTGAGCAACAGACAATTGGTTTATAGGTTTGTTTGTTAGTTTGTTTGTTTTTGAAACAGGGCTTCCTCTGTGGTGGTTGGGATTCTCAGTAGACCATGCTAGCCTTATGAACTAAGAGATTCTCCTGTCTGTGTCTCCAGAGTACAGCATCAAAGTTGTGCAGCACTCTATCTGGCAGTTTTAGTTCTTTGGAACAGGGTTTTACTATGCGTCCTTGGCTGTGGGGCCAGGGGGTGGGGAGGGGGGGCTGGCTTCCAATTCACAGAGATCCACTGGCCTATTCTTAATATTTTTAAGTTGTTTCTCAGTGGGAATCTTCTTTAGTAGCCAGCATGTGCTGGAGTATATTTAATATATTTATCTGTGTGGGCATACTGCTCCTACAGATGGGTGGCTTAGCTGGGTGTGGTGGCGCACGCCTTTAGTCCCAGCACTCGGGAGGCAGAGGCAGGCGGATTTCTGAGTTCGAGGCCAGCCAGGTCTACAAAGTGAGTTCCAGGACAGCCAGGACTATACAGAGAAACCCTGTCTCGGAAAAACAAACAAACAAACAAACAAACAGATGGGTGGTTTAGATATTTACAATGTTGCATTTTAGTAATGGATTATCTTTCCCTATCTAGATTTGTTGTTGTCATTGTTGTTGTTGTTCAGCTGGTGTGTAATCTCTTCTTCCTATGGCCTTCAGCTTGTAGTGCCTATTTTGTATATATGTATAGTAATCACAATACATATTTTGTTGTCGCTGGGCAGTGGTGGCGCACATCTTTAATCCCAGCACTTGGGAGGCAGAGGCAGGCGAATTTCTTTTTTTCTTTTCTTTTTTTTTGAGACAGGGTTTCTCTGTGTAGCCCTGGCTGTCCTGGAACTCACTCTGTAGACCAGGCCGGCCTCGAACTCAGAAATCCACCTGCCTCTGCCTCCCGAGTGCTGGGATTAAAGGTGTGTGCCACCACGCCCGGCTGGCAGGCGAATTTCTGAGTTCAAGGCCAGCCTCAACTACAGAGTGAGTTCCAGGACAGCCAGGACTGCATAGAGAAACCCTGTTTTGAAAAACCAAAAATAAGTAAATAAATAAATAAAAATATCTGTTGTCATCTAATTTTTAAAACTTCTTTAAGGTTAAATTGCTTAGGGTAGGGATCAACTTACATTTCTGTTTATCCTGTAGGGGCTATCATATATAATGGAGAATTCTCTAGAATGACCTGAGTAGACGGGACTACTTGGGTCTGGAAGTTTCTCTCTGTGGTTTAACAAGTAATGCTACTGCTTCTGTTTAGTTTCTCATGCTGCTTATTGTGAAAAGATCCGTGAACTGTACAGGATCATTAGAAAATATCCAGGCGTGGGAATCATTTGATTGTCCTGTTTTGTTTGAACAGCAGTGCAACAAGAACTTGATAAAGAATCCGGAGCCTTGGTGGATGAAGTAGCAAAACAGCTGGAGAGCCAAGCACTGGAGGAGAAGGAGAGAGATGACGACGATGAAGGTAAGCACTGGTTCTCAGCCTTGTTACAAAAGACAGAAAAGGCAACTTTTATGGTTTTTTTTAAAGATTATTTTCTTTTAATGTGTCTGTGCAAGTGCTGGCATGTAGTGCACAGTGTTCATGCTAGCCTAACCTTCAGAGACCACAGAAGGGTGTTGGATACTTGGAACTGCAGTTACAGGCAGTTCTGAGCTGCCTGATGTGGGTGCTAAGAACCAAACCTGGGTCCTCTGTAGCAGTATCAAGTGCTCTTAAGCCGGCTCTCCAGCCCTGAAAACAAGACGTTAATTAAGGAAATGTTTTTTTTTTTAAATAGATTTATTTTATGTATGTGAGTACATTGTTGCTCTCTTCAGACACACCAGAAAAGGGCTTTGGACTTCATTACAGATGATTGTGAGCTACCATGTGGTTGCTGGGAATTGAACTCAGGACCTCTGGAAGAGCAGTCAGTGCTCTTAACCTATGAGCCATCTCTCCAGCCCTAAGGAAAATGTTTACTGTCCATCTTGTAATTGCCTACCGTTTGACTGGTTGAAATTTAATTAATGTCACAGGTAAAAAGGAACAAGTATTTATTAGCAACCCCTTGGCTGTGTTGAATACTTGCTTAAATAGCAAGATTTCAACTTTTAGATACATACTTGGCAGAAGGCCAGGTGCTGGATGAGTATGATACGAATTAGAAGCTGTTTATTTTAATATTTACTGAGCTGCTACAGTGTGCTATCTGTCTATGGTACGTTCATGTGACTTCTCTTTTTAATCTCACCAAACCAGATGAAGTTGATGCTGTCATTGTGTGTGTACGTGTCTATGTACCAAATAAGTTTTTTAATATTTTTATATACATTAGCTGCACCACTTTAGGTATAACCACATATTACGTTTGTATCACACACACACAGTGGTTATGGGATGTGCCTAAAGTGGTGTGGCTAATGTGTCTGAAGTGATACCAGACTTTGAAAGCACCGGATCCAGTGTGTGCCCCCCCTCCCCCGCCGCGCGCGCCTGTATTAGAGTTGGCTTCCTCGTGCCCAGCTGCACCCTTGAGCGTTTTTAACCTAAGTGGATAAGTGGATCTGGGTACTATAGGAGTGCTTTTACAGAAATTGTTAAAATTGTAGTACTCGGTGCTGTCAGGAAAGCAGTGGAGGGAGAGATTAGGAAAACCTATGTTTTAGTGCAGGAGTAAGTGGGCTTTCCTGTTCTTTGAGTTTTGGGTTGTCTGCTGCCAGCACTAGCTGTTCCTACCTTAAGGACACCAACTTACAGGTTATGCTTTTCAACTGCTACCTGGGTAAGGTTGTTTGAATAGTTCTTTTCTTTCTCTTTAGGAAGTGGGGCTCACTGCCTTCAAGGAGCCCCTAGCATTTCCTTTTCCTCAGTTTCTCTGTCTTGCTTCAGGTTATCGTTTTAACAAGAAAGGGATTTTCAGATTGTAGGCAATATGATAGGCTGCTGTGGGTCTCACAGTGTGGAACCTCACAGTGCCTACCTTGAAGTGTGCCTTGTTATAAAGTTGCCTGAATCTCATTAACATTGAAAAGGAGACTTGTATGTTAGATTGATAGTTTGCTCCCAGTTTGAGTTAAATACTTTGCTAATTCATTTTGACAACCAGAGTCAACATTATGTAAAAGTTTTTTTTTTAAATACATTTAATCTTTTTTTTTTTTTTTGTATGTATGCATGATGGCTGGTGATGCGTGTGTGGAGCTACAGGCACAGCTTGAGGGAGTTGTCTGTCCTCTCTCACTCACCGCGTGAGACCCTAGGTTCAAACTCAGGCTGTCAGGCTTGACAGTAAATGCCTTTACCCACTGAGGATTAGGAGGACGCCTCCTGCCTCTGCTTTCCCAAGAGCTAGTAAAGCAGGCCCAGAGGACCATGACCTCTCTTTTGAATAAACCTGGGAAGAGAAAACAGACATTTCAGACATTTTCTTTTAAAGAAAACTGGTTGGTGTGGTTGAGAGACAAAAAGACACTTTTTTTTGGGGGGGGGGGTGTTCAAGACTGTATAGCCCTGGCTGTCCTGGAACTCTCTTTGTAAACTAGGCTGACCTCAAACTCAGAAATCTGCCTGCCTCTGCCTCCACCTCCCAAGTGCAGGAGTTAAAGGCGTGCGCCACCACTGCCCGGCTGAAAAGGCACTCTTGGTGTGCTTTTTACCATTCAATGCAAATTAACTCTTCTTGGAAACATTGGGGCTTAAATAAATCCAACATGGAGCTTGGCATTTCTGGTACATGGAAGGCAGAGGCAGGCAGATCTCTTGATGTCAGCCTAGTCTTCATAGTGAGAACCTATCTCAAGAAGAGGAAAGAAAAGAAAACCAATCAAATAATTCCTATGGGAAAAGACCATTGTTTGAGTAGGGATTATTCTGAGAAAGTTTGAATCGTGCTGAATAGTGAAAGTGAGGATTCTTAGAGAGAGCCTGAGGAGAAACAGGAAAGGCGAGAGTTTTATTTTTATTTATTTATTTTTTGAGGCCACTTAGCTGTTGGCTCTGCATGTGGTGATGAGTATTTAAGCTGGCTGTTGTAGATAGGGATCGAAGGAAGGGCTTAATGGAGTAGTGATAGCAACTTTCAGTCTAAGAAATAATGAAATCAGAGAGTTTAGAGATTGATGAAGGATGATTGCAGACAAGAAGATAGTGGATCTGACGTTAGATGCATTGAACTTGAAGTTGTTGAGGACCAGTGTGAAAAGTTGGTCCTGTGGTCAGGTGGCAGTGTCTTATATTTGAGGCAGATCTTGTGTAGGCTAGGCTGGCTTTGACCTTAGGATCTTCCTGCCCCAGCCTCCTGTGTGTTAGTATAAAGGGTGTGCACTGTCACGCCTGGCTTCCATTCAGTATTTGCCTTTCATCCAGAGCATGTTTATTGGGAGGGTTCCCACTCCTCTTGAATTAAGAGCTTTCAATGCTGTTTCCATATGCAGGCTGACAGGGCAGCAGAGCAGCCAGCACACAAGGCTACCATTTGTGCATGCATGACTAAAGACTATGGGTAATCAGACCCATGAAGTAGGAATTGTGGCTCTGCAGCCGTTCTTTCTCTTGTGTTCTCTCTTCTTCCCCTCTAGAAAGGAGAACTTTTTTGAGAGACATGTTCTAATAGGGAGGTCATTACTGCCAAAACCATTAAAGAAGTTTTAAGTTGAGCTTATAAACAAACAAGTTGTTCAAAATAGTATTCACTTTTTAAAGTATATAGATTGGTGGGTTTAGAAACTGTGTGCAGTTGTGTAACCTTACGACAGCACAGACTTAAGTATGGAGGCAGAAGAGGCCAGTGCATGTCTTGTTCTCTCTGCCTCATTCATTCCCTTGAGTTAGGGACTCTCACTCGACCTTTAGCCCAGCTTGCTGGAGCACCCGTGATCTGCCTGTTGGTCCCACAGTGCTGAGGTATAGGCATATGTAGCTATGCCCGACTTTTACATGAGTGCTGGACATTTAAACTCTGGGCCTGTCTCAGGCTTATGTAGCAAGCTGTCTTACCTAATGGGATGGGACATAGCCTAGCACCTACTTCATAGTTTTGACATAGTTGTTATGTCCCTTTTTAGAAATTATTAATGCATTTCTTTTTACTGCTGTGTGGTATTCCAGATGCCTGTTTACTGGTTACAGCTGTTGTGGTTTTGATCATGGTGCATGCTAATGCAGTCAGTCATTTATATACACGTCTTCTTGCAGATGTGTTTTCATTTCTCTGGGTAAATACCTAGGAGTAGAAAGGCCCTTTGATGCTCTGTCAGCCTTTACAAGCCATCCCAGTCTCACATACCATAGTGCTATGCCTCATAAAAAACTGTCAAGTCAGGAGTTGACATACGCCTTTAATCCCAGCACTAAGCAGGCAGAGGCAGGCAGATTTCTGTGAGTTTCAAGGCAGTCTGCTTTCCATGGCGAATTCTAGGACAGTCAGAACAATGGAGAGAAAAACTGTCCTACCTGAGCATTCAGTCAGCAGAGTACTCTCCATCGTTAGTGCCCTCGTTAGACACTGATAATGTCAGCCGTGAGTTACAGCCTCTGTGGTGAGTGTGCAGTTTTAGTCACTGTAGTTCAGTTGATGAGAGGAGCCTGTTCTGTCCTTACGGCTCCGCCCAGTACTGAAGTAAGTGCCTGTGGTTCTCTTCTATTTGATTGATTGCCACTGAGCTGGGGTTTTTGGTTTGTTTGTTTTTTGTTTTTTGTTTTTTTTTTGGTATGTTCTAGATGTATGTTTTATACATATTTTCTCGTTTGTGATGGCTACTTTGCTGATAGCTTTGCTTGCAGTACAAATTTTAATTTCTATGACATTTAATTTATATCCTAATATAGGTGGTACTATTTGTGTCCTCCATAAAATTCAACCTGTCTTTAAGGTCACAAGGATTTTCTTTTTAAGAGGTCTTGTACATTTCTAGCTGCTATATCTAAGTATATTCCTTAATAATTTTTAAATAAAGTGAGGATTGAATTAATTTTTTAGAAACAGCATCTCCTGTAGTCCAGGCTGGCCTCAGACTTGCTATGTAGTTAAGGATTACCTAGACCTTCTCATCCTGTGTGCACCTTCTTGGTGCTGAACAAGTGTACTCTGGTCACTGAGGCGCACTCCCTCTCTAGGTCCTAGAGCTTTGTTTAATGTGGACTTCTGTAGTCAATTCAGCAAATAAGCACTGAGTTGGGTATAGTATTAATGATGGAATAGTCTTTGTTAGGGTTGTCTTGGGATGCTAGGGAGGACAAATAACATGCAAAAGTGTAAATTTTGGTCTATTAAAATGGTTAGAGCCAGAAGCATATATCAGTATTCAGATCCTGGCTCTGGTGGCTTCCTGTTACCAGCTTAAGAGTGGCTGTTACTTTGTAATGAGTCACACATGGAGCATTGAGTTAAGGCACTTCCAAAGGATGCTAGAAGATCAAAGGAAGCTTTCTTTTTATTAGAGGGTGGTTTCACTATCCCATTTAAAGTTAAAGAAGTCCCTCTAGAAAGAAGCTAATAACACACAAGTTCATGTAGCTGGGAAGGTTTTTAGTTATCTGTAAAATGGCTTATATATCTTTTTTTAAAAGATTTATTTATTATACATAAGTACACTGTAGCTGACTTCAAACTCTCATTACGGGTGGTTGTGAGCCACCGTGTAGTTGCTGGGAATTGAACTCAGAACCTTTGGAAGAGCAGTCAGTGCTCTTAACCCCTGAGCCATCTCACAGCCCCGTGGCTTATATATCTTGAAGTCTTTGCTTTAGCTTAGTGTTTGAAGCTGTATACTAGATATTGAGTGATGGCCTTGCTTTATTCTCCTATGCCTATTGCTTGGTACCTAACAAACAGCAGAGGCTATATGAGTCCAGTTATATAAAGGACATCAAAAGTTGTGTATTGTAAAATATTTTTATGTTGGACATTTTAACCAGTATTAGTGTTTTTATCATACTCTGCAGTGGACCTACAAATGTCCTGTAATTAAATGTAACAAACTAAAAACATCTCCTTCCAAACTGTTTCTTTTAAGTAAAGAAAGGAAAAGCATAAGCTAAAAGAACATTTTTAGTAGACTGCAATTACTGCATACTTGTTACTGTGGGTAGTTTTTTAACAACAGATGTCTAATTGGTCTTTTTAAGAAGCGCACAGATTGAGCCGGGCGTGGTGGCACACGCCTTTAATCCCAGCACTCGGGAGGCAGAGGCAGGCCATCATTATAAAGCAATGATAATAATTTTTGTGTGATTAACTAGAAGATTGAAGTGTTTGTTAAGAAAAGCTTTTTAATAATGACTCTCATGAATGCAGATTTAAAGGAGTATGCTTCAAAAGGAAACTGGCCATTTGACTGTAAAGGAAATGATGTTGTGTGTGTTGATGTTTTGCATGTCTGTTTACCATGTTTGCCTGGTCCCTGTGGAGTCTAGAAGAGGGCATCAGGCTGCAGATGCTCTAGAACTAAAGTTACAGTTGTGAGTTGCCATAGGTGCTGGGAATTGAACCCAGTTCCTCAGAAACAGCAGCCAGTGAGTGTTCTTAACCACTGAGCTGTCCCTGGCCACTTGACATTGTTTCTTAGGTATAGATTGCTAAAATTACTGTTCAGCTCATATCACTGAGGGACATTTAATGCATAACTTGCTAAGCATATGGTTAGATCATCAACTTGTACTAGTCCTTGGAATATAGCTTGTTTATATCTCTATTTCATAGCACCGGTTTGTGGACAGAGTTGGGTGTTTTGTAACAGTTCTTAAAGTCCCATTTCTGAGCACTTTTGGTTTGTTTTGTTGTTTGTTTCTTTGAAGCAGTAACCTAGCTTGAAATTCAGCCTTCCAAGTGCTGAAATTTCTGGCATGACCATATCTAGCCCTTTGGAGATTGATTGAAACCCATGAACCTAGAGAATATGTATATGCATATTAATTTTTGCATACAGTTTGACCCAGAACTCTTTTTCTCCAGTAACTATTAAAACAAACAGTAAGCCAGCAGTGGTAGCACACTCCTTCAGTCCCAGCATTCGGAAAACAGGTAGGTGATCTCTGAGACCAGGCCATCCTGCTCTACAGAGTGAGCTCCTGGACAGGCAGAGCTGCACAGAGGAGCCCTGTCTGGAAAAACAAACAAACAAACAAAAAGAAAAAGAAAAAATTAAAATAGAGTAATTCAGAGTAAAAATTGCTAATGTTTTTAATGTCATACCTTAATCTTAACTGTAGAAACATTAAAAAGAAACCCTCCTCAGAGTGTTGAGTGCGCACCGTCAGTGCTGAAGGGAGGAGGTGCTGTGAGTGTCTGGATGCACACACTTTGTCTAAATGAGTGTGTTTGAATTGTTTCCTCAGATGGAGATGGTGATGCTGATGGTGCAACTGGGAAGAAGAAGAAAAAGAAGAAGAAGAAGAGAGGACGTTAGTGTCTTACGAGTCTTATTAGATTGACAGTGACAGTGGCCCTGGGTCTGAGGAAGACTTAGAACTTGCTCTAGACCATAATCATGTCAGAGAAACAAACAGGAGCTTGAATTAGCAGTCTTGTGGGCATTGTCTTTAGCTGTCAGCCTCAGGATTGTTAGTAGGATTGGTTGCCTTTGCAGACTTAGTATTTCTACAAAGGACAGTAGAAGCAATTCTTCTATTAGAGCAGCAAGAAGAACATAATTTCTGACTGTCTACTAGCTCTGAAATGACTAGATTTTGGGTAAATCCTTAACGAGAGGTCCCATAATTTAAAGTATGAATATGGTAAGGTTTTATTAATAACTTGTATATTGTACTGTTCAAATATGGTTCTGTTTTATTGTTTTTGTAGATAGTATAACTGAATATTTGTATCTCACAGCAAAAGTTCAAACAGACCCTCCCTCAGTTCCAATATGTGACCTGTATCCTAATGGTGTATTTCCCAAAGGACAAGAGTGTGAATACCCACCCACACAAGATGGGTAAGAATCATACCACAGCTTCCCGTTTGACTTTGACTACTGTAGCCCAGTGCTAAAGCCACTTGAACTTCTCGCAGAAATTTCAATTTTACTAAAAGTTTTTGACTTGTTGCAAAGAAAATACAGTAGAAGACTTCTTACCCAAAATAATTGGGACCAGGAGCAGGTTGGTCAATCAGAACAGTAGGTTAGGGTGGGTATTAAAAACAACCCGAAGTCTTACAAAGTTGGCTTACTTGTCCCTCTTAGTCTTTTACATTGGATTTGCAGGAGATCACACTTTTTCTTCTTTATAAAGTGTTCATAATGCTTTTATCTGTTCATTTCATCTTGGGTTTCTGGGAAGATGAGCAAAGTGATGAGTGACTATGTGTGTGTTTGGTATGACATCTCCCCTGAAAACATGTATAGTTGGTGAGCATGTGGGGGGGTGGGCTAGGTATCTGTCTGTCTCCTTGAACCTAGAGCTTGCTGTTTTGGTGGGTAACCATTGATCCTCTGGGCCTGCCTGTCTGACAGCACCCTGCAGCACTGGGCTTTAGCGGCACACCACCACACACACCGCTTTCTTACTTGGGTGTTGGGGATCTGAACTCTCTTTTCACACCTGACTCAGCATTTTAGCTACTGCGCCATCTCCATAGCTCCCACTGTTATTCCTTTTTTAAATTAAAAACCTATGTGTTTGTGTGCATGTATGCACACGTCCCTATGGAGTCAGCCCCCTTCCACCTTTATGTGGAATTACCTTTGTTACTATCCTGCTTGCTTCCCACAGTTCTCCCCTGTACTTAATTTGATAAGAAAACATTTTTAACTTTTCTAAGATATATTTATTTTATTATGTGTGTATGAGTGTCTTGCCTGCATGTATATGCACCACATGCATGCTGGTGTCCGTGGAAGTCACAAGAGCGCTTTGGATCCCCTGAAGTGGGAATTACAAATGGTGGTGAGCCTCCTGTGGGTTCTGGGAACTGAACCTAAGTCCTCTGCAAACAGCAGCAGCAGTGCTCTACCTGCTGAGCCAGCTCTCCAGGCCCGCACAGAATATTTTTAAATGATTCATCTGGGATTGAAGCTTTCCACAGTAGTTGGTTGAGTTTTCATAGAAGCAGCTCCTTTATGCACCATAGTGAGTTGGCGAGCGACTAAGTAACAGATGATCCAGCAGCTTTGGGAGCAGGCTCACCAGCACTAGAAGTGGTCTTTAAAGGTGTTTCAGATGGTCAGCAGAAGATCATAGAGAATTCATTTTATGGTTGCTTGACATGGAACTGCATTTGAATCTCATGTCTAACACTTGAGTTGGCTTTGTGACACGGGCAGGTTAACATCCTCATCCATAAAGTGGGCCCTCCCTAGACTGCTGTGCAGCAGTGATAGAGCAGTGCAAAGCTCCTAGACCAGGGACAGGCGCAGTGTGAGCACTGGCTAAGGTAGTGCTGTCGCCAGAACAGGCGCCTGCTGGCTTTATAGAGAATACCATGGTGTGCCTTAAAGACGGAATCAGGAGCATTGCTTAGTATAGTGCGTGGAGTAATTGGTTAAGAAAGCTTCTACTGTAGCATGGTTTCATTGGCTTATAAACATTGAAATGAGTAAATGTTATTAAAAATTCACCTCCCTCATCCCTAGGTATGAGTATTGTTAGGAAATCTATAAAGTTCTAAAATTTTATGACATAGACATCTTTTCTTTGAATTCATCTATTATGGTCCCAGCCTTAAAATGTCTTAAGTACATGTAATTTACATTAATTACATAAACTCTCATAGTACATGTGATATGATCACATTTATTTTTAAATATAATCTTTTAATTGTTTTTTTTTTTTTTATTTTGCTTGTTCCCTCTTCTTTCCCTTCCTTCCAGACCCCTGTTAACCACCTAGCAGGTAGCCTTCCGTATTTTTCTATGCTCATATATGTGTACTTTTGTGTGTGTTTATATGAGGGGAGTGTTCGGTCATTTATTTTATATTTTTATATAATTTTTATATTTAAAAAATCATAAGCATTTTTCCACCTTTTCTAATATAGTACTACCTCTTGGAAGTCCCTCCAAGTTAGAAGAATAACTCTTGTTATTCTTTTGAATGGTTTTAGTATTCTGTAGTATAAGTGACTCGGTTCTTTTGAATGGCTTTAGGGTTCTGTGATGTTAAGTGCATCAGGTTTTCCTCTCGTTCTCCTAACTGATGAGCAGTACTTTGTCTCCTATGGTTTTTGGTTTTTTGGTTTTTTTTTTGCCACTGTTATTTTTTATAATAAACATTTTAGATAAATAGGTAGAGTGAATTATGTATGGATAATTTTATCATGATGGAATAATTTTCCAGGAATGGGATTGTAGAATTGAATAGCAGTTTACAGTAGTTACACTGTTAATGATTTTGAACATCTTTTAGTTGTTGGCTTTTTGTTTTGCATTTGTGTGGGGAGGGGAAAGGCAGCCACTTGTGTACTGGATGTGGGCGTCAAATTCTGAGAATTGGTTCTCTCCTTCCACTGTGTAGGTTCTGGTGACTGAACTCAGGTCAGGAAGCATGGTGGCAAGCATGTATACCCACTGAGCCATCTAGCTGGCCCTGCTAGGGAGACAGTGTCTCACTGTAACTCTGCTAGCTGAGTGTTCAGTATGTAACCCCTGTGTATGGCCCACCTGCTTCTGCATCCTGTGTGCTGGGATTAGAGCACCCAGGCCTGCTAACTTCCTTAAGTCTACCACTGACCTATATATAAGGCCTATCTTTGGGTTTGTTTGTTTTTTTTTTTTTTTAACTGGTTTTTGTTTTCTTACATGCGTGAGTATTTTGCAAGCATGGAACTGGAGTTAAAAATTAGATAAGATTTTCTATGATTTTGATTTCTGAAGTTTGATAACCCTATTTCTAAATTTCATAAGCAGCCTTGAGTGGCAGCTATTAATTTTACAGGTGATATATATTGCTTAGGAAATGATAAAATGAAGAAAATAAATACTTTCTTGATTTGTCAACAAGTTAAAAACCACTCCAGGCACTCAGTGTTTCTTCTTCCAAAATCTCTTGCTACACATGTTTATGCATTATAAATACCTGGTTTTTAAAAAAAAAAAAAAGGAGAGAGAGAGAAAGCAAGCCAGCATTGGGGGGGGGGGGGCAGAGGCAGATGGATTTCTGAGTTCGAGGCCAGCCTGGTCTACAGAGTGAGTTCCAGGACAGCCAGGGCTACACAGAGAAACCCTGTCTTGAAAAACCTAAATACATACATACATACATACCTGCCTACCTGGTAATAGCCCACAAGGTGGCAAGCAGGTCGGCACCTGTGCCAAGCCGAGCGATTTCAACTCAGTTCTTCATGGTAGGAGTAAGTGGGCAGTGGAAATTGTCCTGTAACTTCCACATGAGTATCATGGCTTTCATATGCACCACACACATGCCCTAACATAAAATAATGGAGAGGAATATTCCCACAGGACAGCTTAGACGAGTGGGCTCTGGTGTGCTGTGATAAAGTCTCCCTCACTACTGATACCAGACAGTCTAACGTTTGTCCTCTGTGCTGTCCATCTAATGTTTTAAAGATAAGTGGTAGATATTTGACATAGTGACGCTGAGCACCACCTCATCAATGACTCTCTGAGCAATCACATCCAAGAAAACTGTCAGTGACCCTCCTCATTACATAATGCACAGCGTGTGTTTTGAATCCTTTTCTGTTTTCCTCCATTTTGTTCCTTTAACAAATTAGACACTTAACAAAGTTTTATAGTTTTAAGACTCTTGTTTTCCTTGTGCTAGTAAACTTCGATTATGTCTGTAAACTGTAATTAGGTATAGAGTTTAGGCTGTGCTTGGAATAAACATTTCTGACAGGGCCGTATCATGGTCATTTAGGCCACATTACCCTACTCTTAGTACTTTTAAGTGTTGTTAAGCTGGCTTGTCATTCTCACCCTGTCTGAGCACTTACTTAGTGTGACATCTCTACCCCGTCCTCCCTCCCTCTCATTCCTTGTCTGTTTATGTGCAAATGTAAACTGGTGTGTGTGTGTGTGTGTGTGTGTGTGTGTGTGTGTGTGTGTGTGTGTGTGTGTGTGTGTGTGTGTAGACCAAACGTCAGTGTCCAGTGTCTTTTCTTCTGGAGACAGGGTCATTGTCACTGTTGAGGTGACAGGTGCGTGACCCACACTTGGCTTTTATGTGAGTGCTGGGGCCCCAGGCTCAGGTCCTGGGGATTCCATAGTGAGCACCTTACCTCTTCAGCCTCCTTCTCCACAGTGAGCGCCTTCCTTCTCCCACCCCCTCCCCCCATTTGTTGTTGTGAAAGTCTCACTGTATAGCTTATTGGTCCAGAATTCACTAAATAGACCACACTGATCTTGAACTCACTGAGAAATCTGCCTGCCTCTGTTTCCCAACTGTTTTGTATCAATACATGTGTGCCATAATGCCAGGCAGCCTTTTTTTTTTTTTTTAAGATAACTTTTTCTTTTGTAGTTCCAAGGTAGTCTGTGGATCTTTTGGAATCATAGACGCATGCCCTTTTGCTTCAGCCACTTCCACTGAGTTATCTTAATATCCAGTGATGGTTGTGTTCTGTTAGTCCACTTCATTGGAAAGTACTGAATAGTGACATTCTAATTAAAACATCTCAACATTTATTAATATGGTTCCAGAAGATGAGTGTTCTTACCCAACAGGATTCAATTATACTTTATTCCTAGTTGAAGAGTTAAACTGTGTTTTACTCTTGACCAGTTCTCAGAGATGGTGATCTTGCTTACTTTCAATTTTTAGTTATTTTTGAGGGTAAGGGCATATGTGACATAGTGCCTTAAAAATGCAAACGGAATTGGCTTTTAAGTTTCCGTGTACTGAATTAAAAAATAATGCCAGGTGTGGTACTCACACCTTTAATCCCAGCACTTGGGAGGCAGAGGCAGGTGGATCTCTGAGTTTGAGGCCAGCCTGGTCTACAGAGCAAGTTTCAAAGGACAATAACAAAATACTCTGTTTGATATGTATATACCTATTTTGTTCATTTGGGTCTTACTGTGCAACTCTGGCTGTTGTGGAGCTCACTGTTCAGGTCGGCCTTAAACTCACAGAGATCCTCCTGCCTCTGCAGGGATTACAGGACTGTGCAGCTACTCCTGAGTCTGTTTGTTGTTGGGGTTGTTTTTTTGTTTGATTTGATTTTTACTTTTATTTTCCTGCCCAGTATGTCCACTGTTAAGATGGCAAGACATTAAAAGGAATCTTAGGAATGTGGCCCAGTTGGTAGAATGCCTGGTTTACATGTGTAAATCCCTGGTCTTTTCCCCAGCATAGTTATAACTGCACATGGTGGTACACAGCTGTACTTGAGAGGTAAGAGATGAGGATAAGAGTTGGAGGAAATATCAAAGTTGAAGTTACATACTATAATCATTTATAATAAGGTTTGAAAGGTATTTTTATTCTGCTCTAATAAATTAAGCCTGACATTCGTGTACTGTTGTATTTGGTCATACCAGTAGCTAGATAGCATATATTTCCTAACAGAAAGATAAGCCTAAGAAGTTTCTGTTGAATGCCAGGATGAAGTGGGCCATTTCCTTTGGGCCTTTGTAGGAAGTTTGAGGTGCTCGGTATTGATTTACAAGCAGCAGCAGTCAGAAGTAAAAAGCTTGACAGTGAGATGAAGAGTCAAGGCAGTTTGAGGTGTTTGCTGACTTAAAAGTCTAAAGTTTAGAGCAGTCATAACCTGTGATGGGTCATAGTGGATTCGGCCTTAAGCGTTAGTGCATTTGTATTATGAAAGAATCTGTGGCGGACAGGCCATGTTGCTCGGGAAGAGCTTTTTCCTAATACATGCAAGGCCTTTTGAGTCAGAGCCACATAGTCATGGGAACCTGAGTGTGGATCCCTAGAACTATGTAAGAAGTCAGATGTGGCATATGCCTATAATTCCAGTGGGTGGGACCAGCAGCAAGATCCCTGGGGCTAGTGGTTGTTCTCAGTTTCTAAGCTTCAGGTCTAGTGAGAGACCTAAAAGAGCCTTAGACAGAGAATGTTGACTTCCGACCTCACATATGCACATACTCAAATACACAGATAAAGCTATAGTCTGTATGTAAATAAATACGCATAGCTATGTTGCAATACAGTGTTATTTACAAAGCAGGCATCAGGGTGGGTTTATCTGCAGACTATAGTCTGTTCAATCACTAGTTGTAGAGACAGAAACAAGTAAGTCCTTGAAGGAGTAACTTTTGTAACGTAAGTGAGCTAGTGCCACTAAATTGTACTCTGTTCTGCAGCAGTGTAAGAATGTCTAGAACTAGAAGGGAGCGATGGCTTGGTGCTCAAGAGCACTCTGGCTGTTCTTCCATGGGACCCAGGTTTAATTCACAGCACCCACATGGCAGCTTACAGCTGTCTATAACTCCAGTTTCAGAGGATCTGACACCATCTTTTGGCCTCTGGGCACCAGACACACAGGAGGTTCAGAAATGTACATGCTACCAAACACTGATGCACGTAAAGTTAAAAAGAAAAAAGAAAAGTAAGCTAGGCATGGCGGTAAATGGTTTAATCTCAGCACTTGAGAGGCAAAGGGAGGTAAATCTCTGAGTTCAAGGCTCGCTCAGTCCACATAGTGAGTTTCAGAATAGCCAGGGCGAGCTACATAGTGATAGCCTGTCATAACAAAAACAAAAGAATATGTAAAAATTATAACACATTTCTAAAGCTAATTCATTCTAAAATAGTTTGTTTTTGAAAACATGCTGCTTGGTCGTCCGTGGCTTTCATTACTAGATACTATGCTGCATGTTGGAGGTGGGGCATAAAGATTGCTAGGTACTAGATACAAGAATCTGCCAGGCTGGGTGTCCTTGTGAGCCAGGGCTCAGTCTTGTATAGGGCACGCATACAAACCCTTAGAGCACTGGGGGTGTGGGAGGGCCGGAGAATCAAGAGGTCAGTTGTCAGGGTGGATCTCAGGGGAGGAGAACCTTTGACTGGAGCAGCAAAGGCTCTGAAAAAGTGCCCCACCCCTACCCCAAATACGAATCTCACCTAGAAGATGCAAACTTAGGCGGGGTTGTGTGTGTGTTTAGTTGTGTGTGTGTGTGTGTGTGTGTGTGTGTGTGTGTGTGTGTGTGTGTGTGTGTGTGTGGTTTTGTTTTTTTTTTTTTGTTTTTGAGATGGAATCTTGCCATGTACCTCAGGCTAAGCCTGGGACTCACTGTGTATTCCTGGCTGGTCTCAGGTTCGTAGTAATCTTCCTGCCTCAGCCTAAGGGCTAGGATTATAGCTATAAGTATGCGTCCCATACTTAACTTGTGCAGATAACTGTTTTTAAAACAACACAACTTCAGACTGAGTTTTAAAGAGTCTGGGGAGGATTTGCACTTGGACTCTGTATCCTTATAAAAGCATTTGATACCAGGGATTTGCAGTCTTGTTGTCTACAGCGTGGAGGGATTAGGGGATTTCTGGGACCCAGATGATATGGAAAGGTACTGTTTCGCTGTTAGCTGTTGTACGCCTTTGATGGCTTGTATAAGCAAGGATGATCTCGCCTTCAAACAGTACCCGCTTCACTTCTGAATTCTCATACTTCTGCTTCTCTTTGCCATTTCCTGTGAGTAGAAAATTATTAGTCCTCCTGGTTATGAATTAAGTCTGAACTTGAGGGATTTGTTTCCTGTAATAATTTTTTAGAAGGGCTTCATGTAAGTTGGATTAATTGTAAGCATGTGGCTTTGAATATGAAAAATTTTTTGTTTAATATATAAAAACTGAGACTATTGCAATGTTTTACATTGCTTGGTATATTTTTTAATTTCTCTCAGCTTTTAATATTCTTGTGCAGTTTTGTAAATGACTCATACTATGCTGTGCCTATTCCAAAGGCGGACAGCTGCTTGGAGAACCACAAGTGAGGAAAAAAAGGCCCTAGACCAGGCCAGTGAGGAGATCTGGAACGACTTCCGAGAAGCTGCGGAGGCACATCGGCAAGTTAGGAAATATGTCATGAGCTGGATCAAGCCTGGGATGACGATGATAGAAATCTGGTAAGTGGAACATGGTTCTATAAAACATGGGCATGGTGGTTCATACCTTACTCCTACAGAAGTAGGTAGATTTCTGAGTTCCAGGTCATTCTGGTCCACATGGTGAATTCCAGCCAGCTATTTAGTGGACCCTATCTTTTTAAGGAGTCAGGGGAGGTGGTCATTTTAGTCCTGACTAGCTTCTTAGTTAAAATTGGCTCTTACTAGTCTTTTGTTAGTAACATTCTTTATCTTAGGTAGAGATTCTGTGTCTCCTCAGTCAAGTTCTTGTAAAAGTAGAGAACTATGCAGCTTGCATACATTTGCACATCAGCATGTCCTTTTGTGTACAGTTTTATTTGGGTGTACTTGTATACAGTAGTGACTAATTTTCTCTCTGGAAATTGTTTATTTACTACAGGTAATCCATATTCCTTTAAACTATTTTATTTAGTACACTGTCACTGTCCTCAGAAACACCAGATTGACTGCATCAGATCCATTACAGATGGTTGTGAGCCACCATGTGGTTGCTAGGAAATTAAACTCAGGACCTCTAGAAGAGCAGTCAGTGCTCTTAACCACTGAGCCATTTCTCCATCTCAGAAAGGAATTCTTACATTTCTATACACAAATATAGTGAGGGAACTAGTAAACTTATTCTTCTTAACCTTGTGAAATGATTAGCAGAGAAGAGAATTCTCTTACTTAAATAATTTTTAAAATACACACTATGAGCCTGGAGAGATGGGTCAGTGGTTGAGAGAACACTGGCTGCTCTTCAAGCTGTCCTGGGTGGAATTCCCAGCACCCACGTGGCAGTGCAGTGGCAGCTCACAGTTGTTTGTAACTCCATGGAGGGCATCTGCTGCTTTTTTCTGGCCTCTTTCAGCACCAGGCATGCAGGTGGTACGTACATAGACATACATGCAGGCAGAGCACCCAGGTATATAACATTAAAACGTATATATGTGTGTGCACATATGCACATGACGTGCAGCTTGTAGCAGCAACTTAAATTTGGTGTAAGTTGAAACTTATAAAATGGCTGGTAACTGAAGTTCAGAGTAGTGTTCTCTTGAGTTTGGGATGGCAGAGATTTATTTCCGTGTCTCTTATGAGCTCCGCATTCAGAAAGTACTCATATCATTCCCAGAAAGTAACCAGGTTTTTAAGGTATGAAACTGAAAACAAATCCTTTGTCTTTCAGTGAGAAGTTGGAAGACTGTTCCCGAAAGCTAATAAAGGAAAATGGGTTAAATGCAGGCCTGGCGTTCCCCACTGGGTGTTCTCTCAACAACTGTGCTGCCCATTACACTCCCAATGCTGGTGACACGACAGTCTTGCAGTATGATGACATCTGTAAGATAGACTTTGGAACACATATAAGTGGTGAGTCTGGGGTAATCCCATCCCATCTTCCACCCAGCCATGCCTCCTGGGCTCCCAGGATGCCTTTTGTAAGCAGTAGATGGAGCTGTGAATACTAAACACCAAGCTTTGTTCTTGGCTCCTTCTCTAAAGCTGTACTGGGGCAGAGTTTTGTTTGCTTTAGGTTTAAAGCATCCTACTTAAACTGGAAACTATTTGAATATTGACATTCATTTTGTTTTCATATGATTGTACATTTTTCCCCCATTCAGGCCATTGTTTTATATACAATTATACTCAAATACAAGATATTGGACCAGGGCTGGGTATATATAGCTCAATAGTCTGACATTCAGTCCCCAATATCAGTTGGTGGTGGGAGCTGGAAACCAGGCATGGTGGCTTGGTCCCTTTAATCCCAGCACTTAAGAGGAAGAGGCGGGTGGATGTCTGTGAGTCAAGGCATGTCTGAGGTCTAGAACTGCCACGGCCACACAGGGGAAACCCCCACCCCTCTCTTTAATAAAGGGTACAGGTTTAGTGGTGTCCACTGTGAGTTCAAGGCCTATCCGATCTCCATAGCAAGGTCAGCCAGAACTACATAGTAAAGCTCTGTCTTTTAAAAAAGAAAATGCGCATGAGTTCAGGGTCACCCTAGGCTACCTAGAGAATTGATGCCAGGCTGGAATAAATGAGACTTTAAAGGACAAACACTTGTATTTGTAGAGCTTTGTTTGGTCAGTATATATGTTTACTTTTCTAATTTCCCTAAACTAATGTCTAAAGTACCTTGTGAATATTATTTAACAGGCAAGAAAGTGAATTTAGGTTGAATATTTACTTGAGATTTTAAGCTTTTGCTAAAATGGGTCAGTGACACTGCTGAGGGCTTTGAGACGATGGGTTTTCTCTGCTCACACCGCTGTATTTTATCTCTGTTTATTGGTTTGTCTGAGAGGGAGCAGTGTATAGTAACTCAGTACAACTTTTATTGAGTCACTAAGGAGCTGCTGCTTTTGGCCTTTTTGAGTCTAAATAATCTCTGGGGACTTGAAATACTGCCTTCCTGTGAGCCCACAGTTCTCTTTTTAACCACGGTTAATAGAGGAACTTCTGGAAGCAAATATGTCATTTAACAGTTAAGTAAACTTAAAGGTGGATTTCCTTCTCTTGCAGGTAGAATAATCGATTGTGCTTTTACTGTTACTTTTAATCCCAAATATGACATACTATTAACAGCTGTAAAGGATGCCACTAATACTGGAATAAAGGTATGTGTGCTATAAGCACTATTTAACAACATAATTTAGAGTACTCATAGATTGTTTTAAGGCCTGTATAGGAGTTTAGGTGATTTATATTGCCTATAAAATTGGCTGTTTTTATTATTGTTAATTTTTTTTGTTGTTGCTATTTTGTTTTTAGACCGGTTTTATGTTTGTAGCAGAACTGAGCTGAAGATAGGGAAATTCCCCATACAAACTTGTCACGGCTGGTGTTTCCGACAAAGTACAGTTTTCAGTCATTTGATCAGCATTGACACATCACAGCATTAAAGTCCCCAGTTTGCATTAGGGTTCACTCTAGTTTATACATTCTGTGGGCTTGGCGGAATTTTCACTGCACTCCAAAGTGTCTGCGGTGCCCTGAAGCACTCGCCTACTCCATAGACGTGACCCTCTTGCATTGCATTGTGTATTCAGAGAGCTGCTGCACATTCACACTGACTATCCTGCTCTCCATTTCCAGCAGCAGTGCGCATGGCAGGTTCAGCACTTGCTCTGTCTTTACCACTCACTCAGTTTCTAATGTCTGTGTTTTCTTTGGTTTGTAGTCATCCTAGTAGATGTGAGGCAGTGTCTCTGTAATTGTGACTTGCAGTCCCCTGTTGTGAGGAGTATCTTTTCATGTCCTAATTCATTAAGGGTTTGCCCTATTACCTATTCAGTATCTTTGGTTTTGTTGGTTTTGTTAAATGTTATTTTAAGTTGCAAATAAAAGTCATTACACTGTAATTAAGCAGACCCAAGGCTGTGAAGTTTAATTAAGTTCTGTCCAGTTTGACTAATCACGCAGAAAGGATGCCATGGGGCTTCTCGTTGAAGTTTATACTTTAGCTACTTTTGAGCATTTATCTACCACCAAAAATGAAAAAGCCACCATGAGTTAGAAAATCTGTGTGTAAAGATAATTTTTGGATGCTTACTGCCTCTGTTTGCTAACCTAGGCCTAGTCCAGGAAGCTTCTAGCCTCTGTACAATCTAATCTAGGCTTGGAATTGTTTTCAGTCTCTGAGACTTAGTGCTGAGTAAGCTTAACCCTTCTAACTTTCTGAACTCTGGCTGGCTGGTTCAACTCAGCTGTTCTGTTCCAAATTTCTCTCCAAGCTGAGTGATTCAGTCTGGCTTCTTTCACCATCTCTGAATTGCTCTGCTTGGCCTCACACTAACTCTAACAATCTGTTTTGATCTTTTAACTCCTCATTACCTGGCTCATTGTGTCTTCATCTGTGACTAGCTTAGTCTCTCTTCAACTTTGTCTATACAATTGTCCCAGTGAAGCTACCACATACAAACACATCCCCTTCTTTAAGTAGCTTCCCTTTCCTCTCATGAGTTGGCATATCTTATTCTGCTAATCTTTTATTGATTCATCACTTTGCCACTAAATTGGATATCACTTTGAAGCATGGGTGCTTCCTTTTACAAACAAACTTTACCTTCATTGTTTGGGAATAAGGGAATGTCTGCATTCCAGCTGGACCACATAGACCTAGGTCTTTGGATGTGATCCCTTGCCAGAGCAGCCATGTTTCTACATTAAAATTCCTATACAACAATTGCGTGTGTGTGTGTTCTCTCTGAAAGGATAGTAACTGTGCTCATTGGTTGTATTCCGTTTCCGTCTTTTCCTTTCTTAACCCCTAGTATGCAGGTTTTGTTCTCTTTTCTATGTTACAGTTTACCCATGTGTACATTTGTTTACATATATCCATCAACTCCTTTGTTGTTTTATTGCTGAGTTTCCAGCGTTCTGTGTCTATAATGAGGCCTCAGTCCTATATCAAGCACATGATTTGCCAGTGTTTTTAATCTAAAGTTGCCTTTTTCTTGTGATGATATTGTTTTTTTGTTGCCTGTGCCTGTGATATGTAAGTAATCACTGTCAGATCCAGTTTCATGAGGCTTTTTTGCCTGTAGCTGTGAGAGTTTTATAGTTGTGGGTCTCACTTTAGGTTTTAGGTTGGGGGTTGGGGTGTGGGTGGGTATTTTGCCCACATGTATGAGTGCTGGGAGCCGAACCTGTGCTTAGCTCAGGGTTCTGAGCTGCTGGGTGTGACTGTAGCCCAGTGGGTCTGAGCCTGTGACTTTCAACACCTCTGTGGGTTAAATGACACTTTGACGGGTTCCCATATCAGATTTATGTTATGCTTCATAACAGCAGAATTAAAAATCATGTTATGCTGGGGATCAGCACACTGAGGAGTGGAGTCAAGTGTCTCAGCATTGGGAAGGCTGAGAGCCACTGCTCCAACACCCCTGTTGTGTCATCTTCAGAGATCACCGGCAACTGTCACCTGATTGAGAGGAGGTTTTTCTTACTTTTCAGTCTGTTTGCAATTTGTTTTCTGTTTTCTTGCTTAATTGTTCTGGATACAACATTCAGTCATGTGTTGAGCAAAACTGGCAATCCTCTTTTGTTTCTGACCTTAGAAGAAATGTTTCAACAGTTGCATTTGGTGTAGGCTTTTTCTTTGACTTTTCTTTTGAGGGTAGTTTTTCTATTCCTATTAAGTCTTTATATTAAAAATTCTATTCTAAATGTATATCCAATTGAAATTATATGTGCCTTTCCCTCATAATGTATGTTTATATTGATGTTATATTTGCTGAACTGCCTTTGTATTCCAGGAATAAATCGTGTGTGTGTTTGTGTGTGTGTGCGCAAGCGCGTGTGTCTTTGAGAGTGTGAGATTATGCTGCCTCTAACTTGGGCTCAGGCTTCCTGTCTCCCTCCATCTGTGGAGTATACAGAACTCCAGGCATATACCACTATGTCTGCCTTATATTTTTTTATCCCTCTGGTGGTTGTGCACTGCGACTGAGAATCATCCTAATCATTACATAAGGTTAGGATTGATTTCCCTAGAGGTGTTAAGATGGCAGACTCCGATTCCCAGTTCTACTAGTGCATTTTTGTCTAAGTAGCGATTCCTGGTATTGCGGATATTTTTTCCTGCATTAAGTACAGCCCAGTTGCCCGGTGCTCTTGGAAGCCAGATGAGGGTATCAAATCCCCTGGAACTGGAGTTAGAGTTATTAGCTGTCATGTGGGTTCTGCTTACAAAACAAGGTTTCCTCTGCAATAGGAGAAAGTATTCTTAGCCTGCTGAGCCATCTTTCCAGCCATCACTATCCCATTATAATTTATTGTATTCCTTGCATTCTTTAAAATACACCACACTGATGACTTCTTACAGGCAAAGGAAATTTGGGTCTAATCTTGTTGTGTGTTTAACACCCTTTGCATGGCATTTTATTTTTAGTATGTGCAAACTAGCTGTTCTGATTGTCCTTTATTGAAAAATATTAAACCATTATAAAAGTTTGCACCTTAAAAAACTTTTTTTTTAGTGTGCTGGGATTGACGTTCGTCTCTGCGATGTCGGTGAGGCCATTCAAGAAGTTATGGAATCCTATGAAGTAGAAATAGATGGGAAGACATACCAAGGTATGGTCCTTTAACTAGGACTCTGGGTCAGCTGCAGAGTGTATGGAGAGCACTGTGGAAGCTGTCTGGGAACCTTGTCTGAGGCGCTTAGGAGCTAAGAAGATACCTGGGAAATGTACCCTGTGGCATCTAAAGTTGAACTGAGCTCTGTGGGACATTAAGGATGAGAGAGAGGCCAGAGTCTCATTTATTGGTGATTCTCCTACTTGTTTCTTTTGAATCAAGTTGAGAATCTGGAGGCCAGTTATTTCCTAGTCTGCCCTTTAGTCTCTTTGAGCTGCTGCTTTAGGGTTTTCCTAGGGTCACTTGTGCCTTCCGGTGCTCAGCATTCGTGCTGCTGGTGTAGTCTTCTGCCCCAGGTCTTTCTGACCATCTGCTGGCCACAGTCCTCCTTTCTCTAATGTTCTAAACCTCATGAAGTTGGGGGAAGACTGAGGAGTAAACTGAAAAGGACAGTGTATGCAAACAAGACGGAGAAGTCAACTGAATCTTCTTAAGTCCAAGGAAATAAAATGGCTACAAAGAACCTTTAATGTTTGAGAGACTGGGTCTCACTTTCCCACGGTGGCCTTGAAACCTAATGCTGAAGGTGACTTCAGTTGACGCGCCTGCCTCCACCTCCAGAGTGCTTGCATGTGTTTGCCCCTAGCCTGCTTCGTGTGGTACTGAGGTCAAGCCTGGGGCTTGTACTCCATCTACCACCTGACCCACCTACCTAGACAGAGGCAAAAACAGTTTTCAGTTGGCTTTGGGGATACTTGGCTAAGACTTAGAGTTATGCTGTATAAATCTTAAAATGCGTTTAGCTGATTATAAGTAGTTTTATTTTAAAATTTTAATTAATTTTTTTCTTAGGTTATTCCACTAAACGTGTAATGTCATTATTTCATTGTTAATTTTTTGGCTTTTCAAAATCTTTTTTTTAAGGTTTATTTATTATTATATCTAATGGTTGTGAGCCACTATGCGGTTGCTGGGATTTGAACTCTGGACCTTCGGAAGAGCAGTCAGTGCTCTTACTCACTGAGCCATCTCTCCAGCCTGCTTTTCAAAATCTTGATATGGAATTCTGTTCTTGAAAGGTGGCTTCTTATTAATACTCTGTAGTAGCAAATACTATGGTGCTAGATCTCTTCTAAGCCTTTTAATATTGTGGAATGAGAGCGGTCTTGGGAGCTTCCCAGCCCCGGTGCTATTGTGGTGCTTTTTTATGCTCCATGATGGCTTCTGTCAAGCAGTGAGAACTACTGTTGTACCTCCCAACTCTGCTCCCTTCTAGTCACGAGCGCTCAAGTGTTGGCATTTGCTTCTCTGTCTTTACTAATGACATATTCCTAAGGGGCAGCTGCGTGCTGCGTTTGAGACATACATACAGCTTGAAGCCTGTAGTATGTATGTCTCTAAGTCTTAATCATTCAGTATTGCTTACTCCACTTGTTAAATTATTTCTTGCTTTCTGTTTCAAATTTTGAGTAATATTCTATTGTTTAACTTTATTCATTGGTTGTAGGAGATTGAGTTTAGATTTTGTTTTTTTGTAGCATTTGAAATGTAAAATTTAAATTTAAGATTCCTCTTTTTTTTTGGTTTTTCGAGGCAGGGTTTCTCTGTAGCCCTCGCTGTCCTGGAACTCACTCTGTAGACCAGGCTGGCCTTGAACTCAGAAATCTGCCTGCCTCTGCCTCCCAAGTGCTGGGACTAAAGGTGTGCGCCACCACCGCACGGCTTAAGATCCTTTGACAGTGCCCTTAACCTTCACATTATCTTTAATTTTATATTTATTCTTATATTTATCTTCTTTTGTTTTATAGGCATATTTTTTGTCCTTAAGGTTCTTATTTCTATATTGCATCCATCACTTATAATTTACTTTTCCTTTCATTCCTCCCTTAACATTCTCTTGGGTAATTATAAGATGCTGTGTGTGACTGCACGTGTGTGCAGATGAGCACAGGAGCACATGGAGGGCAGCAGGGCTGGTTGTGAGCCACCTGTGTGGGCGCTGCTCTCCAACAGTTGGCTTCTCGCCAGCCTTATTTCACACTTAATGAAACAAACTACTCTTTACTTTGTCTCTTTCTTTCTCTTGATATGGAGAGTCTTGTCTTCTTTTTCTCTTTCCCCTCCCTCCACTCTCTTCCCCCTTTCTTTCTGGAATAGGGACTCACTGTGTAGCCATGGCTAGCCTAGAACTCATTAAGTGTAGACTAGGCTATCTTTGAACTCAGATATTCACCTGCCTCTGCCTCCCAAGTACTGGGGATTTAAAAGTGTGTGCCACCAACTCTGACTTTGTATCTTCTTTTGGTATAAGCACTTAAAAGTCTGTACCTTCTGAGATTCTGAACAATAATTACATCTTTATTATGACAGTGAAACCCATACGTAACTTAAATGGACATTCAATTGGGCCATATAGAATTCACGCTGGAAAAACGGTGCCCATTGTGAAAGGAGGGGAAGCTACAAGAATGGAGGTATGTGAGTAGCCCTTGCTAACAGGGCATTGTGCATGCTAGGAAGGTGCACTATTGCTGTCAGCCTCAGCCCCAGCCCATCTCTTAGACTTCTGTGAAAAGCCGTGATACTTGGTTCTAAACTAACTCCGATCTAAATAAATACTAAACAAAATAAGCTTACAATTCATATTATGCTGTCAATGTACTACTTACCAAGCATAAATATTTATTAATGTCCTTAGTGCTGGTGTCTTTAGGAAGCCTTGGGATACAGCAATGAACTAATCTCCTATGTGAAACCTGTATCTTGATAAGGGCTATCCAGTAGTCAGAGGTGCCGAGGCCACAGGCCGCCAGACTGAGGGACTGTGGGAAGGAAGGAGGTTTCCTGTTACTGCTTTATTTCATGGAACTTGGTTAGTTCTCAGTTGATTTTCCTCTTTGTGTTTTTGAAGGAAGGAGAGGTGTATGCCATTGAGACCTTTGGGAGCACGGGGAAGGGCGTGGTTCATGACGACATGGAATGTTCACACTACATGAAAAATTTTGATGTGGGGCACGTGCCAATAAGGTGAGAGACTTGATAACTCATGAGCATTTCTTCTGAGGCAAGAATATAGCAAGCCTATCAGGTGGCATATTTGTAAATGTCAGGGTCTTCAGTCTTATCAGTGAGTTATTTGGTTTCTGTAGTACAGCAAAAAAAAAAAAAAAAATTGCTCTGTTAACTTTACCCTGTCTTGAAAATGATGGAGAGATAAGTGTTCAAATCCAGTTTCTAATGATGATGTAATTATTTCCTGGCATTCCTAGGTTTGAGATTATAATGCTTCCCTGTTAATAAATGTCCTATCCCAGTTGACATTGTGTTTTACTCATTACAGAGGTAGAGTCTAGGTAGGATTGATGTTTTCACAGGTTGTCACCCGTGAACTTGTATGAAGAGGGACTTCTGTGATACTCGGTCTAGGAACTTAGCACCTATAAGGTGCTCTTCAGCACGTGTCGTAGTCAGCCATGTCTTTGGACCATTACATATCTCTTACTATTAGTGAAAGAGCGATAAATGTTTTTAAACTCAGACTCCAGGTGCAGACACAGCTTAGATTTGACTTTTTGTTTTGTTTTGTTTTGTTTTGTTTTGTTTTGTTTTGTTTTGTTTTGTTTTGGAGACAGGGTTTCTCTGTGTAGCCCAGGCTGGCCTCGAACTCAGAAATCTGCCTGCCTCTGTCAAGTGCTGGGATTAAAGGCGTGCGCCACCACTGTCCGGCTAGATTTGACTTTTATAATGGGTAAATTGGTTAGTTAACTCTTTTGCCAATTGTCTTCACTTTTCTCCCCTTAGGCTTCCAAGAACAAAACACTTGTTAAATGTCATCAACGAAAACTTCGGTACCCTTGCCTTCTGCCGAAGGTGGCTGGATCGCTTGGGAGAAAGTAAATACTTGATGGCTCTGAAGAATCTGTGTGACTTGGGCATTGTAGATCCATACCCACCACTGTGTGACATTAAAGGGTCATATACAGCACAGTTTGAACACACTATACTGTTGCGTCCAACCTGTAAAGAAGTTGTCAGCAGAGGAGATGACTATTAAAACTTAGTCCAAAGCCAACTCAACGTCTTTATTTTCTAAGCTTTGTTGGAACACATTATACCACAAGTAATTTGCAACATGTTGTCTGTTTTAGCAGTGGACCTGTGTAATACCGTTATTCATGTTTAAAGGAGTTTGATCAAAGGCAAACTGTCTACATGTAATTAACCAAGGAAAAGGCTTTCAAGACTTTAATGTTAACTGTTTCTCCCGTCTAGGAAATGCTGTACTGCTCACTAGTTAGGAATTACTCACACGTTTTGTTTTGAAGACCTAAGAGATGCTTTTTGGATATTTATATTGCCATATTCTTACTTGGATGCTTTGAATGACTTCATTCAGTTCTGCACCTGTGCCCTCTGGTATTGCTTTTTAACCTCCCTGGAATCCATTTTCTAAAAAATAAAGACATTTTCAGATCTGAGAGATACATTTTAATGTGTATGGTTGTAATTCTAAGCAGAAAGAGGCAAAAGTATGGATAATGTTCTTTATCTGTCTTTATCTGGACTGTAGATACGACAGATAACCTCAGATTCTCTTCATGGTGGCTACAAGCTCTTCATGTGTGTGAAGCAGGCAGAAAGGAGTATAGTTGAGGAAGGTTTTGCTTTTTTTTTTTTTTTTTTTGTTAAAAGCATATTTAAAATGATTTAAGCATCATGGAAAAACCTTGTGCCAACTGGAAAAACCTTGCTGTAGTAAATGTCCCTCAAGGGTTCATATTTACAGGATATGTGTTCCATATTAGAAAACCAAATCAACAGTAAAGCCACAAGCAAAAGAAGTTTCAATCTTGTCCTAATTAGAACAATTATCTTGGGATTGGGCTTTTTCCTTCCTGAGCCAAGCACTGAACATCACGGCCTCCAGTAAGTTAGAGATCCCAGCATCAGGTTACTCAAGGAGATGAGGTTCGAGACCTTTCATAAACTGTGTGTTAATTTGAACATAAAGACACATTCGACTTTAGGCTGGGCCCAATAATCATTTAGCTGCTTAAAATCTTTGTATGATTTGCTAGAAATGGTCCATCTTAGTTCCAAATTCGTCCCTTGCCCAGGTAAAGCCTTAATTTGTGTATACCTTGACACAGTAATGCTGTATTGCTTCCGGAATGCTAAATCAATTTTTATTTTGCTTGACATTGTCTCTGAAGGAAAGGTAGACTTAGGGCCCTGGACCACGGGCTGCTTGAAGTTTTCCGGGAAGGCTACTTTTGACTTTGTGAGCTGTGTCTTCCTGGTGCTGAGGGGCTCCACGTGAACTCACACACTCACAGGCCCTCCAGCTGCCTCCTTGGGTTCTGCATTCATGGTCTTGGTTTTTGAGCAGCTTGACCTCTAAGCCCAGGATATTGAAAACTGACCCCTAAATAAACTTTAGGGTTTTCTAAGACCTTTCCTGCAGTCTCCCTCTTTGTAAGGTCCAAACTTATCTCAGAGTACTACTGTTGGGAGCAGACATCCTTGTGTCCTGAGTGGCCGGAAGGAGTATGGCCTTATAAAGGAAAGCCAAAACAACACAAAGCCAAAACCAACACTTGTTGTTTGCTTAGTAGTTATGTAGCCCTTAAAGTCATTGTTACATTTAGTGATGTGTCTTCCTGTGATGGTTAACAATAGTGCCTTTAGTAAATTATTTTACAGCCTAAACTGTTGGTTTTTTGCGTGGGTGTCCACCTTGCAGATCTGAGGTATTTAATAAGAAACTGAAGTTTCTTTGCATCATTTGGGTTTTGTTTAGTTTTTTTTTTTTTCAGTGTAATCTTAGATTCACAACAAAATCTAGTGGGAAGTACAACAGTCTGCTGTGTGCTAGTTTAATGTTTTGTTTCTTTTAAATGCCAGTAAAAAAAAAAAAGGTGCTACAATGTGTTGGTCTAGAAAAAAAAAAGGTTCTTGAAATTAAAGGCTAGATTTGGTAACTTTTATCACATGAATCTTTAATGAGGTATATTTAACAGCTGATGCAACAATTTGTATACGCTTTGGGTAAGTGACCTAATATCACTCCAAATATTACTCCAGCTGTATTTTTGGCACATAGGATTCTGTCTTCGGTTGATGTGTTTTTGTTGCGGTTTGTTAATAAGCTGCCCCAGGCGACACTCCTTTCAGAAGTCTGTGCTAAAGATAACTCTTCCTGGCTTAGATATAAGCTGTAAATTAAGTCACTTTCTTTAGGAAGAAGGGGGAAAAAAAAACCTCTCCCAGTGGCTCACAGGTTCCTTGGGATCTGTGGGTTGGTGGAGCCCCATTTCTGAGCAGGTTGGGTGGCGGTGGCCATGGCCATGGCCATGGCAGCAGCAGAGCTCCATCCATAAGACCTGGAAAGCTTTCTTTAGAACACAGCGAAAGGAATCTCTCTTGCTTTTAGTTAATTCAAGTTTAGACCACTTCTAGTGTTTTTAAAAAGGGGCCAGGGCCCTGAGAAATTCCCAGTGGTCACATAATCCTAGCAAGAGTCAGGCTTAGGGTACTTCGAGAAAAACAAGATCTTAGATGTAACAGCCCAGGTGCCATGCTCGAACTGTCTTCTCTCTGCCTTAAACATCTGCCCCTATGCATTTGCCCCTATGCATTTGTCTTACTCCTTTGAACTAAAAATAAAAAATAAAGAAATAAATCTCAACTACTTAAGATATCTAAAATTAAACGTAAAAACTCATTCTCAAGATAAACTACATTTGTGTATCATAATATATTGGTTTGCTAAATTCAAAATTTTGTGACTGCCTTATTAGAACTATTTTTTCATTGCCCATAGTTCCAAAGTTCATTGAAGTATATACCATGTGTAAATCTGCTATTTTCATTTTGAATTTGTGCTCAATAAAGGACAGTTATGGAAGCAATAAATTTTGGAGTGAAAGACCAGTATCTGCATTAAATCTACTCCGAGCCCTGTAGAAGCCTCAGGAGTGACTGGAGCTAGGTGATGCTTCAGTATCTCACTTCCAATCTGTTTACCTCCAACGGGGAAGAGCTGGAGTCAGCAAGACAATCTGTGACGAGCGTCTCCTTCCCCGTGGAGTTAGAATCTGTATAGAAAACAGCTACAGAAGTTAAATAATAATAATATATATAATGATGCCACCTGAATTTCTTTAGTAGATTGCACAAATTCATGATTTGAGGCAATTAAGACATCAGAATATAAGAGGTAACAGTCTGAGGTAAACACTAAAAGTATAAAACTCAAAATATTTGAAAAAAGTTTAGTTGGCCTATAGTTGATATACATATATTTATAGTTTGTCTCTGTAAAAAAAGAAAAGAAAAACTTGGTAGTTAAATACACAATGTCTAAACATAGCAGGCACTGATCATAATTCCAGAATAAAAACAATGAAGCACAGCAGCGTAGGTCAGCCCATTTAAAAAGGATATATACAGATAACGAGAGCCCACTGTCTGGATCAGCTAAGGACTTCATTAGAAGAGGCATCAGTCTCCTTACTGGGGTGCTGGCTATTGGACAGGAGCTCGGGAGGCAAGAGTTTCGAATGTCCATTCTCAGTAACTCGCTGAGTATAAAATAAGATATAAGCTTGGGCCTTGCGTACTTCTTCCATCGTGCACATGCTCAGCTTGGAATCGTTGCAGTGGACCCAGAACCCTAAGAGCGAAGCACAGAGAGCAGGAGTTGGAAAAGAATCCCAAGTTTTCCACTACAAAAGCCTCCTTGACTGCAAGTGGAGGGTTTCCTGCAGGAAAGCAATGGCGGCAGGCTGTTTCTTTGCAGTGGAAAAGTGTTACTCTAGGATTCTTTCATACTCCTTTTATGCAAAAACTTATCTGTTCTTAGTAGTTTGGAGTTACAGAATCTGACACGTGTACTTGTCACCCTCCATTCCCAAAGGGACAGTAATTGTGGCTCCAGCTACTTATTATAAAGCACAGTATAGTCCTGGTAGTTTTCAGAGTCTTTTTCAGAATAGCAAGGCTTTTTGCTGAGGAAAGCAGAAAGGTGACTATAGAAGGGACAAGGAGGACACAATGAGGGTGATTCTGTATGTTAAATCTGAACAAGTATCTGCCATCTCCGCGTCATTAAATACCCTGTTCTCTAACAAACCAGTGACCACAGTGTGACTTTTAAGAAAATCTGGCCAGTGTTGGGGCCTGGTGGCACATTTGGGAGGCAGAGGCTGGGTTATCTCATGAGTTTGAGGCCAGCCTGGTCTACACATTGAGTACCAGGTCAGCCAGGTCTATAGAGAAACTCTGTCTCAAAACCAAAGAAAAGAAAGATTACGTGTATTTTTGCTGCACTTTGCGGCACATGTTTTTAATCTCAGCCCTTAGGAGAGGCAGAGGCAGGAACATCTAAGTTCAAGGCCAGCCTGGTATCCACACTGAATTCCAGAATATATAGCCAGTTACATATAAATGAGATTCTGTCTCAAAAGAAAAATGTATCTGGACTGGCTGGTTTTGTGTGTCAACTTGACACAGGCTGGAGTTATCACAGGGAATCGAGCTTCAGTTGGGGAAGTGCCTCCATGAGATCCAGCTGTGGGCCATTTTCTCAGTTAGTGATCAAGCCGGGAGGGCCCCTTGTGGATGGGACCATCCCTGGGCTGGTAGTCTTGGGTTCTGTAAGAAAGCAAGATGAGCAAGGCAGAGGAAGCAAGCCAGTAAGGAACATCCCTCCATGGCCTCTGCATCAGCTCCTGCTTCCTCGCCTGCTTGAGTTCCAGTCCTGACTTCTTTGGTGATGAACAGCAATGTGGAAGTGTAAGCTGAATAAACCCTTTCCTCCCCAACTGCTTCTTGGTCATGAAGTTTGTGCAGGAATAGAAACCCTGACTAAGACAGTATTTAGTATTTTAGTATTGTAAACTTGTATTTTCTGTACCCTCAACCCACCAAAAGTCCAGCAGCACTGACAGCAGAAGGCCCTTTTTCTAGAAAGAAGGCGGGTGGCTGATCAGGTGACTTAGTAGCCAACTTAGAAATTGCTAAAAGTCTTAAGCAGAAGCTTACAAGTCTAACCCAAGATAAACTTGGTTTTCTCAGCTCTACCTCCTTCGGAATTGTAGCAGTAGGCAGTGTAGTGTCCTGAGCCAAATCCTTTTCCATGGTGAATTACGACAGCAGATAAATTATAGAGAAAGCACTCTGGTCTGAGAGCGTTCAGGGTCTCCCTGCAGCAATAAGGCTCCATGTTTAAGGTTTCCTCAAAGACAACATGAACACCAATCTTCTCTCGGTTATTACGTCCTGACCATCTAGGAACAAAAGCAAGTGACACTTCAGAATCAAGGGAAGAAAGTTCGCCATAGATTAGGTCTAGGTTGCTTTAACAGTCGATTCCGGAGAGAGCAAAATCTAAAGAGGCGTTTATATGGAACAGGTGTTCTCAGGGCCAAGTTGGCTGTGGAGGGATGTGTGTTTCTTTGGCAACAAGGCCCAGTGACGTCTGCTTTCTTAGTTTAACAATGCATGAATGTATAGTTGGGAGCATTAGACTTGGTAGGCAGGCATTTCACCACTGCACTATATCGTTGAAGCCCTTCTGTCATTTTTGTTGCCATGTGGTTTTGTCTTTTCGGACAGGGTCTTGTGTAGTCACGGGTTACCTTGAACTTCTCTACCTGCTAAGTGTGTTATTACAGGCTTGTACAACTACTGCAGGAGGCTTCCAGCAGGCTTGAAATAACTGTCTTCTGTCATGCAAATGTAAAACCTAGGAAATGAACGCCAGCCGTGTGAGTTTCAAATTCTGTCTTCCTAAACATGAAAGGGACACGTCATGTGGAAGGCAGAATCAGTATCTTTATTTGATGGGTAGGTTGGAAGAAAGAACAGCTCAGGTACCTTTTGAATTCCTAAGAACAATTCACAACTTTCTACACTAAGTCGGGAATGTCTAAGTGACAAGAGTCAAATAAGGCTCCATAATGTCACTTTCTTCCTCTCGGCGTCCCTTCACAGGATCTCAGCACAGCAAGGAACATTTTACCATCGACATACTACTTTGCTACAAAAGGGGAACCAGTGTAGATTAGTTCTTCTGTGAGCCTAATCTTGCTTGGGGTACTATAGAGATAAAATGCAGTATCGAAAATACTAAAACCGGGCAGTGGTGGCACACGTCTTTAATCCCAGCACTCAGGAGGTAGAGGCAGGCGGATTTCTGAGCTCGAGGCCAGCCTGGTCTACAAAGTGAGTTCCAGGACAGCTGGGCTACACAGAGAAACCCTGTCTCAAAAAACCAAAAAAAAAAAAGAAAAAGGAAAAAAAAAGAGGGGCTCAGGAGTGAGCTGCCCAGAGCAGCCAGGGGTGTCTGGGAGGAAGGATCGGTTGTCCCAGAGGGAGCTGAACAGCAGCTAGTCAAACAGCAGAGGGTGTGGAACGGGGTGGTTGGCACCGACGGAGGAAGGGCTGACGCAAGGACCACCCCTAAGAAGCGGGCGTCCACTCACGTGTGCATGCCAACATTATCCTGCCTGAGGAGAAGCACAGAAAACTCCAGTGGAGCTGCCTTGCTGGGAAAGAAAGGGCACCCGTGGAAGTGAAGCCCTCAGAGCCGGTTAGGACTAGAGAGCCACAGTCTAAAGATATGGAGGACCTTGGAGATGAGAGCTAACGTCCTTCTTTACCAGACTTTCAGCTTTCTGGCCAGAAACTGGTGATGGTTTCCAGGAGCCTTTTCCCTGTCCCATTCAAGGGCTGCTGAGCTTCCCTGAAGGAATATACTGAAGGGAAGAGAATAAGCCGTTGTAAAAGCTTTCCTTAGGGCACTGGTCACTGCTGAGTTTCTGTTCAGCTTGGTAGGAGACAAGTCTAAGTTACTTTGTTGCAGACTGGTTTGCTTGTGTGGGTGGTAGGGTGGGGGTGGGGGTGTCCTGTGCTATGTTGCTAGGATCTATGCTTTAGATAGGATTCATAAAGGCACTGCCATATTATCTAAAACCCAAAAGGCCCAGGGTTAAACACTTGTTAACACCCTTCCTCAAATCCCACGGCACTAACATAGCTCTTTACCTAATAACTTCTGCGTATGCATACCTGCAATCTTGTAGAAGGAGCCCAGCATCTCTTACAAAGCATTCATGTGGCTGCTGAAAGCTACAAGTCAGTCAAAGGCCAAGGTTGACCGTGCGTATTGGGGAAGGGACGTTTTTACTTCTGTAATGCTGTGCCTGAACTTAAGAAACTATTCTTGTTGGCACGGTGGTCTGTACCTTTAATCTCAGGCAGAGGCAGGAGGATCTCAAGTCTGGTCTACATAAGAGTTCAGGGTAGCCAGGGGTACATGGACCCTGTTTCAAGAAATTAGTAAATAAGAAAACTGCTTTAGGAGCTGGCAAAACAAGATGGCTTTAGTAGGTAAGGGTGGCTGCCACCAATCCTGACAGACTGACCTCAGTCCGTGGCAGAATGAGAGAACCAACTCCAAGAAGCTGTCCTCTGACCACTACATGTGCTTTGTGGCATTCCTGTGGGTGAATGCACATGCATGTATACAAAGAAATAGACAATTGTGCTTAAATGCTTGTGATTGAACTCTTGGGATGTTTGCTTCTGAGGCTCGTCTCTCTGGGTAGCCCTGGCTATCTTGGAACTCACTATGTAAACCAGCCTTGTCTCGAACTCAGAGATCCACCTGTGCCTGCCCAGTCCTGAGTGCTGGGGTTAAAGGCGTGTGGCACAACGGCTGGCTTAACTATGGTTTTATGTTACATTTTATCTTGTGTGTCTCATTCTGGAAGATGTTCATGCTACAGCCTCAGTGAGGGTCAGAAGCCAAGGCAGGATCCAGTGGACTGAGCTTGGTGGCAGGTGCTTTAGCCCTCCTCACTAGCCCCCAAACTGCTATGTCTTTGATCAATATATTCTAAGCACAAAGCAACTGGGTAAAATATATACACATTACAAAATTACATCTTTAAAAAAGTATACCTGAATGTTAAACAATAAATATGATTAAATTCACATGGAGCAGGTCAAAGTCGCTGCTGGGATAGGTGATATGCTCTGGAATCTTGGTACTGAGGAAGCTGAGGCAGGAGGATTCTCAATTTGACACCAGGCTAGGGTACCTGGCACAGCAAGTTCTAGGCTAGCCTGGCTCGGGCTCAGAAAAATAGTTATCAAAACAACTCAGTTACTGAATATAGATGTCTGCCATTCAAAGCTAAAGATAATAATTGTTACACTTTTTAAAAAGAATAGCGGGGCTGGTGAGATGGCTCAGTGGGTAAGAGCACCCGACTGCTCTTCCGAAGGTCCGAAGTTCAAATCCCAGCAACCACATGGTGGCTCACAACCACCCGTAATGAGATCTGATGCCCTCTTCTGGTGTGTCTGAAGACAACTACAGTGTACTTACATATAATAAATAAATAAATCTTAAAAAAAAAAAAAAAAAAAAAAGAATAGCATACATTAGCCAAGTATTCGGTGTTCAAATGGAATCCACTGTATGTCTACTCTAAGTCTTGAAGCATCCTTACCAGAAGAAATGACCCAGTTACACCCCCCGCCCCAGAAGTGGTAGACAGCTGGAACACTACTGACCTGAACCGTTTGAGGTGCAGTCTGAGAACCTGAGGTAGATGGCATATCATAAGCTGCTTCTGGGCTTCTGTGAATACAACTGATTTTGACGAAAACTTTCTACGCTTTGCTAAAATACAATAAAATGAAATAAAAACAGTTTCAAAGATTACAAGGAAAAACGTGGGAGTAAACTCTTTCATGTAACTCACCCACACTGGCACCAGGTCTAGCACCATGATGGAGGTGACACCCACACTGGCACCAGGTCTAGCACCATGATGGAGGTGACACCCACACTGGCACCAGGTCTAGCACCATGATGGAGGTGACACCCACACTGGCACCAGGTCTAACACCATGATGGAGGTGACACCCACACTGGCACCAGGTCTAGCACCATGATGGAGGTGACACCCACACTGGCACCAGGTCTAGCACCATGATGGAGGTGACACCCACACTGGCACCAGGTCTAGCACCATGATGGAGGTGACACCCACACTGGCACCAGGTCTAGCACCATGATGGAGGTGACACCCACACTGGCACCAGGTCTAACACCATGATGGAGGTGACACCCACACTGGCACCAGGTCTAGCACCATGATGGAGGTGACACCCACACTGGCACCAGGTCTAGCACCATGATGGAGGTGACACCCACACTGGCACCAGGTCTAGCACCATGATGGAGGTGACACCCACACTGGTACCAGGTCTAGCACCATGATGGAGGTGAGCGCAGGCTTTGACCTCGGGAAGTGGAGAGCACTTTGTAAAGTGAGAAATGGAGGCAGAGTCAGGGTAGACATGGGATTTAATAACAATCCTTCAAGGGGCTGGACACGAGGCTCAGCAGTTAAGAGCGAGTGCTGCCTGGCAGGGAATCCATATTCACTTCCCAGGACCCACATGGAGGCTCACAACAGTCTTCGACTACAGGTCCAGGGAGTGCCACACCCTCTTCTGGCTTCAGCAGGCACAACACATGGTGGTGTGTTTTTATACATGCAGGCAAAACACTCACTAAAGAATAAGACAGAACATCGCTATATATTTAAAAGTAGGTTTGCCTAGGCCAGCTAAGCAGGAGAAAGTTAACAGTTTCCTCCATGCATACTTTAATAATACACTTTCTGGACTCTTAAAAGCCTATGGTCAATTCATTTAGCCTTCGCTAAGCTGGTCCCAGGCATGTGAGTGTGTACAGCACACAGCATCCTGCATCCTTAGCTTTCCCTGGTGAGGCTTCCCAGGTCTCCTCACTCTACCAACGAACGCCATGCTCTTTTAACAAGGAGAACTCGGGGTTCTTGTCTCCCCGCTTCTCTCGTGTCCACCTAGGGACTGTGCTCTGCAGGCTCTGCTGGACCATCCACTCCCAGAGCTCGCTGGTTAACAGCTGCCTCTCATGCCAGCTTGGGGTTAACTTCCACTGGCTGCTAGAAGCTTTTCCTCCAGGAACCCATAGGCTGCTAAATGCCCTTTTCCTGCTTTTGGACTCTATGTGTATGGCTACCCAGGGTGCGGGGCCTCTGGCTTCTCCCTGCAAATCTTCCCCTCTCTGTATTAAAGCAGCTCCTCCAGGCCTGGATTTGTTGGCCTCATTGCATATTCAAATCACTATAAGACTGTTTTCTACATGTGTAATATTATCCCAAAATTTTGGTGATGAAGATATTTGAGACACTTTAAATGCATCCTAACAAATCTGACAAAGGCCCATTGCTCTCTCGAGTCCTGTAGACAGATCTTAGGCTACGTCATAACCTAATAACATGAACTTAAGGCAGCACTCAGAACAAAAGGTGACTTTAAGTGGTTCTAGAAAATAATCAATATGACATTTCTTCAGCTGCCTAGCATGCAGGAAATATGCCATAACACTGTGCTTTATAAAATAGAGAGTATCTCAAGCCCTCGTATTATTTTTTTTGAGACATGGAAATTATTCAAATAAATTATTATTGGGAGGCAGAGACAGGCAGATCTCTCTGAGTTTGAGGCCAGCATGGACTACAGAGTGAGTTCCATGATAGTTACAAAGAGAAACCCTGTCTGGGAAAACCTAAATCAATCAATCAATCACTTAGAAGTATACAGGCAAATGTTTTGCCTTCCTGTATGTCTGTATACCACACGTGTGCGCCTGAGATGGCAAGAAGCCATCAGACTCCTTGAGACTCAAGTTAAAGACAGATTTGAGCTGCCATGTGGGTGCTGGGAATGGAACCCTGGCTCTCTATCAGAACTGCCAGTGCCCCTAACCACTGAGCCATCTCTCCGGCACTCCGAGAAGAAATTTAATATCATCAATGATGATGATTATCAAGTAGAAATGTCTTGATTTCTTTTGCAGAACTAAAAAAAAAAAAAAAAGAGGGGAAAAAAAGTCATTTTCATAGCTACTACTGAAGCACTTTCTCCCAGGTCCCCTGGTCTCCACCTAATATTAATCTTACAAAAGCACAGAGAGCCGGACCATACTCACAGTTACAATGGTCACACATGTAGATTTTCCCTTCTAAAGCTTCTGTTTCTGTAAATTTGTCCAACATGTCAGTAACCAGGCACGGCTGGGAGGCAGCATCTTTCCCACTGCACTGGTATCTCTCTGGAAACTCCAGGGACAAGTCCCAGAAGGATTCTATGGTATCTGATTTGTTGTCACAAGCAAGACATGTAACCTGCAAAGGAAAGTGTTACTCCGCTTTACAATCTCTCTGCCAAAGCATTCCCCTTCACTGGAGCTCACGGTGGCCCAATGAGCTTCTTGTTTTCTGTGAATGAACTATTAGCACGCTGACAAGTGGGTTTTACAATCTGTCAGGACAGTTGAGTGGAACTTTTTTCTTTAAGAAGCTATTAGGCCAGGCTGGTGCGATGACTCAAGAGGAAGGCACTGGCTGCTAAGCCTCATGATGGTCCAACTGAGGAGGATTCCTTGGCCCCAAAGGGGAGAGAGAGAGAGAGAGAGAGAGAGAGAGAGAGAGAGAGAGAGAGAGAGAGAGAGAGAGAGAGAGAGAGAGAGAGAACCCAGTTCTAGTGATGTCCTCTAACACCCAAACCCACATGAGTGCACACACCACAAAACAAAGGAGTTCTAATAACTAGAAACAATTTAGTGATTGGGTTATTTAATGCCACCAACCCAGCCCAGAACCAGTTGGAGACATTATAAGCTGAATCTAAACACAACATGCAAAACAGAGCTAGAGAGGTGACCTGGCACTTGAATGCCAGCCATTCTGTTCTTCCAGAGGTCCTGAGTTCAATGCCCAGCACCTACATGGTGACTCACAATCGTCTAGACTAGGATTTGATGCCGTCTTCTGGTGTGCAGGCATACAGGGAACAAAACAAGATAAAGTCAATGTAGACTTTGGTGTGACAAGCCAACAGGAAGAACCCTGCCAGAGGCGAGTCTAGGAATTCAACATGGAAGTCGGGCTTTGAGAAGTTTCCTGGAGTGCCCCAGAAGCCTATCACATGACTTGTAGGGAGAGAGACTCTAGGAAAGAGAGATGAGGTGTAATGGCTCAGCGGGAGGATGCAAGGCCCCAAGGAGAAGCAAAATGTTTATAGAACAAATTGTATTCATTTCAGGGCTGGAGAGATGGCTCAGGGGTTAAGAGCACTGACTGCTTTTCCAGAGGTCTTGGGTTCAATTCCCAGCAACCACATGGTGGTTCACAACCATCTGTAATGAGATTTGATGCCCTCTTCTGGTGTGTCTGAAGACAGCTACAGTATACTTATATACATAAAATAAACAATTCTTTAAAAAATGTTTTTTACTCAAGATTCATTTATTTATAAAGTAAAAAAAAATGACTTAGCCTATAAAAAATCTAAAATGAGAAAATAACTTTTTGAATATTAAGTTATCATTACCTACCCAAACTACTCCGTTTTTTAGAAAATTCTATGTACTTCTGTGTGGGCGTGGGCATGTGTGGGATGGTGTGCTCTTGGAGGCCAAAGGCACGGGCGCCTCCTGGAACAGGAGTTACAGACATTGTGAGCAGCCTGCCACGGTGCTGGGAACTGAACCCGGGTCCTCTGCAAGAACAGTAGCTGCTCTGAACCACTGAGCCACCTGCCCAGCTCCCAAACTACTCCATTTGGATAAAGGATTTCTAGGACTGTGTCACAGGGAAAACTACTAATTTATCATGATATAACGAAACATTGGAAATAGTCCCAAATCTACAACAGAGATATGATTAAATACATTATGGTAGAAATAAAACAGATACAGAAATGTTTGGAAAAGAAGGATTAAAAACATTTTTTTAAGATTTATTTTTTTAAGTGTGTGCATTTGTGTGGTGGATGTAAGTGCAGACGCCTGTAAAGAGCAGTGGTGTCGGATACCCCTGTGGCTGGAGTAGAGGCAGTAGTGAGCCACCGGTGTGGGTGCTGGGACCCAAACTCCAGTCCTCTGCAAGAGCAGTAACCACTTAACCATCTCTCTAGCCCAGTGGAGCTCAATGTTTGGGTCAAGGCCCTTTGAGGGTCGAACAGCTCTTCTTTCACAGGGTCCCCTAAGACCACAGGAAAACACAGATATTTACACTAAAACTCATAAATAGTAGCAAAATTAACGGTATGAAGTAAGCCCTTCTGCCGCAGCTAAAATACAAAGGAAAGCTGTGTGAAGGGAAAATGGGCTTTCGACTGGAGGCAGTTTACCAAGTCCACTGGTCAGAGGACCACTGTGTAGATGGAATCTGGTTTGCAGCCTGTTCTTCCACAACTAGGAAAACTTACAGAAGTGACCAATACAAAGGAAAACCATTTAGGATGATTAATCTAAAAAAAAAAAAATCACATTTCCTTACCCTACTTGTTCAAGATTTTGACTCTTATACTTTTAATAGGATGTTGCCTGAAACTGCTCATGTACTGTAACAATTCTCTCAGTATAGCAACTATGTCCTCCAGGTAACACACACACACACACACACACACACACACACACACACACACGTGTCATTTTAAATGAGAGTATGGAGTTTTTCTCTTAACCTAGCTATCTCCCAAATAATCGAAACTGGACTATTATACTTATTTAACAGCTTTAAGGGCACAACAATAGGGCAGTATTAACTCTATCTTAATCCTCTAAACCAATCTGGCTACTTCCCAACTAAAGGCTCCCTCTGCTCCAGGTCATGGTATCTCCCCACCAGGAAACTGCCCCCCCCCCAGCAAATCCCTACTTCCTCTCTCACTCTCTCCCCCTCCCCTGGCTGGGAGGAAGTCCAGCCCTCCTGTCTCCCCTTTTCAGTCATTGATCAGAGAGCTTTATTGACCAATCAAGGAATAATTGGGGAGCAATGCTTCCGCAACATTGAGATTCTTAAAATAAGGATTTCAACCAGATATGGGGGCACAGAAATCAGCATTTGAATAATTTAAGGATACTCTTTATGCAGGACACAGTAACATTATGTCTACCCTCAGAGAATGGCTGTACTCTAACCTAGAAGATGCAGTTCTCCTTACTCTCTCCCCCATAAAGCCACTGCTTCCACAAATACAAAACTATTTCCAATGATTCAGAGATCCGTGACTTCTTCACACACTCGTGAAAGAAATCTATTCTGACCGAGAAATGCCACCAACTTTCCCACGCTCGATCCATACAGAATACCCAGTTGTAGGCCGCACTGTAGGAATTGCCGAAGATGATAAAAATGTGGCAAGACATCCATACCTGACTAAGAAATTGTCCGTGAAAAATGTTATTCACCACATTCAGAACTTGCTCAATAAGTCTCCTTTGGGAAGTGGGGATGAGGGCTGGTAACTTGGTTCCGGTTGTCTCTAGTTCACGTTGTATCTTATCCAGAAGTTCACAAAGAAATTCCTGAGCATCCTGCTGGGCGTAACCGCGGAAAGCAGGGATCAGCCTCCACACGGAGTGAAGCATGGCAAACGGTGAGACCAAGGCCCACTCTCCAGACCACATGACTTGGAACAGGATATGCAATTCATGGCAGAGAGAACTGTACGGGGAACTGGGCTCCCTTGGCTGAATAAGCTCCATGTTCCGACCTTTTGAGGCCCCTCCGCTCAGGCCTGAGGATAAACCCGAATGTCTGGAGCATACGAAGCCTTTCTCTTTCTCTTGCCCTTCGTTCATCTGCTGTGCCGCCGCCTCCGTGACGGCTGAGTGCTTATAGGATCGGGCCTTATCGCTGGCAGCCACAGCCAGCCACTGGTTCAGGTCAAGCTTTAAAAAACATTGTCGAAAAATGAGTAAATGACTCAACACTTGAAGAACAGAATTCATATAGCAAGTATTTCCTAAGTTTCTCAGTCCGGTTACACCAGGAGTTACCATGGGCCTTCGTTTGATTAAGGAGTCACTTACTTTTTTAAAAGTCCTGTCTTCCGAAGTAGGTAGCGCGGCTTTGTCCTTTGCTGGGGATGCGGGAGGTGGGGGCGGTGCCCGCACTGGCACGATTTCGATTGTGGCCGCCTCCTCCGAGGAGCCTTGTAAGCGTAAACTCTTCCGCGGAGGTGTGCTTTCCAGCTCGGCTTTCATCTGCTGCTCCAACTCCTGCTGCTGCCTTCTCTTCGCCTCTCGTTTTGCTACCATTCTCTCCTGAGTTGGCTCTTGCCCTTTCCTTCCAATTGCTGACTGTTCGAACCAAGTTCGAAAGGCTTTCCCCATGAGCACCCGTCTCCTGTGCCAGAGGGCGGCGCACGTTGGATCCTCGTTTCCGGGCAGAGATTGGGTGCCGTCGAGTAAGGAGTAAACACGGTCCTGTGCATCCACAGGATGTAAAACCGAGTCACTCGGAACCACACAGGGGTACTTTTTACTTTTGATTGTACTTAGTGTACTCCGTAGTGACTTCAGGTCTCCGGCTGCGTTATCGTTTAGAACATAATCGTTACAAAGATAACAAAAAGCGTACATGTCGTTCACCTCGAAGGCAACGGGATGGCTGCTTTCTTGAAAGTGCTTCAGTGCGTGCTCTTGGATGTACTTCCCACAGGCGACGTGGGAACAGCTGAGGCAAGCCCAAATGGACTCGGTTGTGTTGCAGACCATACAGTACCATTTCTGAGGGTCCAAGATGGAATGGCCTTGAGCAAGCTGCAACTGCTCAACGTGCTTGCACCTATCCATTGTTAGCAGGTAGCTAGTCTGTCTGGGAAACACATAATCCAGACGGGCCTCTCTTCACAACACCGGGAGCATCTGAAAACTAAGCCGAACAAGATCAGGTTCTTCAGAAGATCTAAGCGAAGACTCCTGGTTTATCATTTCCCAAGGTAGTAATTATAATATTAATTATAAATTTACTGCCTCTCAATCTTATTTCACTGTTCTCCCCGTCCTTGCTTTCATCTCTCTCTCTCTCTCCATAAACACACACACACACACACACACACACACACACACACACACACACACACACACACACACACACACACTTCTCTTTACTGTCTCCATTGGGTCCACTTTAAAACCTTTGTTTTTTATTTTCTGTTACCATCTAGTGAAAAATTACTGACCAGTTTCAAGTCCATTAGAATAATATATATCCAACACTGATAGTTGTTTCCAAAAGCATATCTCTCACACACACACATACATTTATACATGTGTATGCTAGCAGTATGAGCGGTTTAAACAAAATAGAGTAACACTGGGAGTATTCAGAGGCCTGTAACGACATAAGCTTATATATAGGCATACACACACACACAAACACACACACATATATATATGTATAAATATATGTATATGTACATATATTTTTAACATAGGCTTATAAATAGGTATAGCCTATTATATACAGTTGCTAGTAAGACACTGATTATCAATATATACCAATACCCTACATCTTTTTATGTGTTGATGGGAAACTCTTAAGATCACTTGATGTCCATTCGGTGTATATGGGTGCTTTGCCTGGACACATGGAGACGTACCATGGGCATGCCTGGTGCCCTTGGAGGTCAGACGAGGGTACTAGATTCCCCTGGAACTAGAGCTGTAAGCTGTCATTCATGTGGACAGCATGAACAGAAGCCAGACCCTCTCTCTGCAAGCTTCTGCTCTCCAGCCCTTGGGGTCGCTCCAGATCAGAGAGGGATCGCTCAGAGGAAACGGTCGGCTTTATTTCCCTAGTACCTCTAGAGTCCAACTACCCTGTTGTTCTTCCACCAGCATGATCCAAACCACGATGACATCTCACCTGGATTATTACAATGAGGCTTCTAAATGGCTTCCCTATTTCTACACTCATTGCTATCAAAAGTTCACTTCACACACCGGGGGCTGAAGGGATGGCACAACTGTTAAGAGCACTGGCTCCTCTTCTACAAGACATGGGTTCAGTTCCCAGCACTGACATGGCAGCTAACAACCTGTGACTTGAGTTCCAGAGGATTCAACACCCACTTCTGGTCTCCACGGACATTGCACACAAACGGTGCACAGACATTTACCCATACACATAACACATAAATACCATACATATAAAATTAAATCTTTTTTAAAAATTCAAAGTTTACTTCACACAGCAGTATTTTGCCTCTAGACTCAAATAACCAGAGCGTAGACCCGACACCAGATCTTTATTCTGCCCCCTCTCCTTTTTGGGTTGAATCAGCAGAGATGTATAAACACACACACACTGACACACAGACACACAGACACACACAGACACACAAACACACACACAGACACACAGACACACAGACACACAGACACACACACACACACACACACACCTACCTTTCTACAACCACCCGTTACCTGGGTCTTGGAGGATTCTCGGTCTGCATCACTCCTCAACTTGTCTATGGGCAATATAAGGTCAGCACAGAATTCTGCGGAGGAGAACGGAGGAGAATCAGCTCTGGAGGCGACAGAGCAAACTGATGGCAAAGAGGCTGCAGAATTAGGAAAGTGCAGCTGCCATGGTGGAGCAGGTTTGAAGAAGGGAGCAGAGACAGAGCTACCCACTTACAGGAGACAAAAGCCTGCTACCCACTCCTGGGAGTTGTCTCTGACCTCCACACGCTCACGGAAGCATATACAAACAAAAAATGTAACTGTAAAAAAAAAATGCAGACATGCCCACTGGCTGCTCTTCCAGAAGACCCGGGTTGGATTCCCTATACCTACACAGTGTCTCACAATTACCTGGATCAGGGAATCCAACGCCCTCTTCTGGTCTCCAAGGGCACCAGGCATGCACATGGTGCCCATTTATTTATACATGCAGGCAAAGCATACAAGTCATAACATTTTAGACATTAAATATAGTGAAGGGCTGGCAAGGTGGCTCAGTGGGTAAAGGTGCTTGCCGCCAAGTCTGAAGAAGTTCCATCTGGAGGGACCCACACGGTGGAAGGACAGACTCCACTCTCACACACTGGCCTCTTGTTCTCTCCATGAGAACCAGGGCACACCCCTGTCTACACACTAAAGAAATGTAATTTTAGAATGCAGAGAAAACAGCAACAAATTAGGTCTCTGGGAAATCAAATCAGAATCAGAATTAGATAACTATTCATTTAAATCCTTGAAGGACAGAGAGAGAGTTCGATAATCAAGAAAAAGTACTTCAGCTTTAGAATTCTCTTTTCTTTTGATTTTCTGAGACAGGACCTCATTATTAAACTTAGGTTGGCCTTGAACTCTCAATTCTTCGGACTCCACAGCCTTCTAAGAGACAGGATTGCAGGTGCATCCCAGCACCACACCAGGTTTATGATGTGCTGTGGATGACCGTGGGGCTTTGTGGGCAAAAGGCAAGCATTCTAACAGCTGGACTACATCCCTAGGTCCATTGCTTAAAAAAAAAAAAAAAAAAAAAAAAAAAGCCAAGGCCAGGCGTGGCGGCACACGCCTTTGATTCCAGCACTTGGGAGGCAGAGGCAGGCAGATTTCTGATTTCGAGTCCAGCCTGGTCTACAAAGTGAGTTCCAGGACAGCCAGGGCTATACAGAGAAACCCTGTCTTGAAAAAACAGAAAACAACAACAAAAAAACCGTTTAGAGTTAGGGCGAGTTAATACCGATACAACACTCAGAGAAAAAAGGCCCAATTTGGGGGGGGGGGGGCGCCTGTGATGGATTTATCATGGGGTTTTGGCTAGAAAATTGTTTTGACTAGATTGTACCTTTTTATCCATACACATTTCACGTTCTTGAAAACAAGGGTAGTAACTATAGATATCTGAGGTGATCACAGCTAAGGATAACAGTTTAACCAATAAAGGCAGAGGTCTAGGCTGGATGTTCACATCTTTAATCCCAGCCCTTGGGAGGCAGAGACGGGAAGATCTCTGTGGGCTTAAAGGCCAGCCTGATCTACTCAGAGTTCCAACCCAGCCTTCCAGGGCTTCATACTCTGAGATCTTATCTCAAAAACTCCTGAGCTCTACACTAACTTCCTTATTCGGCCGATGCTATTTTAGAATAGACACCAGCAGATTTGCCTCTTTCGTTGTAATTGGTACTCTGAAAAAAATTTTTTTTAAACTTAGATGATATCTATGATGTCAAGTGTAGATGCTGCTTGGCCAAAGGTCATTTCTCTGACCTATTAAAGTATGGGAGAGGTATCACAGGAAAATGGTTTTCTAAAGTATTCTCTGGAGTCATAACTTACTACACGGCCTGACAAATCATCTGGGGCTCCTGAGGTAACTCTCTGTGAGTAACTACCGATGTGGCCCCGGCTTTCCTCCCCTCCTGCTCCTGCCCCGGGTATCCACCACTTACTGCCTGACAAAGCTACAAACCAGCGCTGTTTTATTTTGAAGTAATCCTGGTAGGAATATCAGTCAGGTTACAGGCATACTTTTATCTGCAACACACAGAACACTTGCTAGCAACAACACAGCCTTCAGTACATCTTAATTGCTAATGGTAACTTTAAAAAAAAATTAGAAGAAAAAAAGTGGCTGGGATTATAGCTCAGTAGGAAAGTGCTTGTCTATGAGATTCAAACAAAAAATAACGATGCTGGCAGACAGGAGCCTAGCATAACTGTCGCCTAAGGGGCTTCACTCATCAGCTGATGGAAACAGATGCAGAGACCTACAGCTAAACATACATTCAGTGGGGCTTGGGGAAGTCTTGTGGAAGAGTGGGAAGAAGGATAGAGGGAGTCGGAGGGGTCAAGGACACAAGACCTACAGAGTCAATTAACCTGGGCCCATGGGGGCTCACAGAGACTGAACCACCCACCAAAAGCATGCAGGGGCTGGACCTAGGCCCTCTGCAAACATGTAGCAGATGTACAGCTTGGTCTTCATGTGAGTCCCCTAACAATTGGAGTAGGGGCTGTCTCTTGACTCTGCTGCCTGCCTTTGGGTCCCTTTCCCATAGTTAGGCTGCCTTGTTTGGCCGCGGTGGGAGAGGATGCACCTAGTCCTGCTGCTAGACTTTGATGTGCCAGGGTGGGTTGGCACCTGTGGGACGGTGATGTTGGGGGAAGGGGTATGAGGGTGGAAATGGGAGGAGAGAAGGGAGGGGGGCTGCGATCAGGGATGTAAAGTGAATAAATAAAAAGATTAATTAACACACTATAAGTTATCATTTCCTTCAAGCCGATCACTTCTTTTCAGAGTTCCTTCTTTTTAGCCAAATCAGGGTTTAGTGGATGTCAGGATGCTATGAATAAGCTGAGCATAGTGGCACACACTTTTAATCCTAGATGAGACAGGGGGACCTCTGAATTTGAAGCCAGTCTGGTCTACATGGTGCGTTCCAGGTCAGTCAGCGCTACATGGCTTGTCTAACAACAAAGCCATACCAAGGTCTAACCTCTCCCATGGGTATTTGCATTTGAAAGGGGGTCGCACATCTTTTTAAAACCTAAAGATATGTGAAACAGATGGTGGAATCATGGATCGGGAGAGCTTCTAGAGCAGGTGACCTGTCTGTGCTGTCAACTACTGAAAGAAGGCAGTAAGCTGGGGATACCCAGGGCAAGAGCAGGAGGAAGAGGGGAAGGGGGAGGGGCAAGGCGGTACCTCCCCCCGCCCCCGCACCCAAGTGATCCTGTAGGCTCACAGAGAGGGAGGGCCAAGAGCCCAGGAAAGAATTCACACTTTTTTTCCTCTCCAGGACTCAAGCTTTCCACTGCTCTTAGGAGGCATTAACTCTGACCGGCTCCAGAGCATCGAATATATGGCTTTGGCATGTTCGTTTGAAAGAGCTGCAACACTAAAAACACTGACATCTCTCCCAGATTCGGGTGAAATACTACTCGTGTGTACTTACGATGCTCTCAAGGAAATGTGCATGGGGGGACTCAGAGGATCTGCCCCATCATCCTGTACACTTTTAAAACAAGCCACACGCCACCTAAGAAGCTATTAAATGGCTTTTTGAAACCACGTATACAGCTTTAGAGACAGGCAGGCTTACAAATGTCATAAAAAACTTTAGGTTATCTCCCAGTGTTTAAAGACAACACATTTTTTTTTTTAATTTGTTCACTGCACTCACAGTTTAAAAGTAAAGACAGAGTCGGGCAGTTGGGAGGCAAAGGCAGGTGGATTTCTGAGTTCAAGGCCAGCCTGGTCTACAGAGTGAGTTCCAGGACAGCCAGGGCTACACAGAGAAATCCTGTCTCAGAAAAAACAATAAACAAACAAACAAACAAATAAACTGAGGCAGGGAAAGGGTTTCCCTCAAAGACACCAACACACAGTACATGGGTTTCTGGGTTACTCCTAATGCAATCAAATGGCCAGTGAGACTAACCACTACAGTCAATACATTTTCTTACTCCAGAAAATTAGTATTTCAGGGGTCTGGGGAGATGGCTCAGCAGTTAGCGATTGCTGCTATTCCAGAGGACCTGGGTTTAGTCCTCAGCACCCACATCTGGTGGCTCACAACTGCCTGTAGCTCCAGTTCCCGAAAATCCAATGCTTCCGGTTTCCATGTGCATTTGCTCTCACATGCACATATACAGACATGTAATTAAAAATTTTTAATTACAAGTAGTGGTGGTGGCACACACCTTTCTTTAATCCCAAGGGCAGCAGGCATATACATGTCGCATGCACATACATGCAGGCAATCCACTCATTCACAAAAATAAAATCAATCGATCTAAAAACAATGTTACTATTCTAGTTATCTTCAACAGGACCTTTTTAGCTGACCACTCCTTATATTAATTTTTTTTATGACACGGGTGTGATCACAAACTTGGGAAGCATCTACCAGGGCAGAGAATAAAGGTCAATACTATGAATAATACAACCTGAATCTTCTAATTAGTGCAACTATTGGCCCAAATGAAAGTCAGGAAAGCCAGAACACAAAATAGGCAACTAAATTACAAGTCAATAAATTAGCAGAATGAGGAAAAAGGCTAGTGTATATTTCTAAAAAGAATTAACCTATCGGAAATTAAAATGTCAATAGTCCCTAAATTACACTGCATTAATTCCTCCTTAGCTCAAATAACTACATAGAACTTATGTTTCATATAATTATGTTATAGACACAATTTTTATAATTACAAAAATTAAAGTCTTGGAAAGCCAAAAAAATACATTTAAAAGTCCTCTACAAGATATATTATTCAAATTATAACACAGCGTTCACTTTTCTACTCTCATAGGTCTAGATATTCCCCATATATCTTTTGCCAAAACGTTTTATAGATAAACCGTCTGTAAGTCTTTATAACCGGAATGTGAAATAGTGTCTTAAAAGAAGCAGGCACACAAACTTTATATGAACACACACTTCTTTAACTAAAAAAAAAAGAAGAAGAAGAAGAAGAAGACACAATGGGATATACCATAGACCTAAAGTGCTTGCCTAGTACACAGAAGACTCTGGCTTCAAATCCCAGTACTAGAATAAGAAAACCATACCACCACCGCAAAACCTACAGGTACTGTACATTTAACAGAATAAAATTGTGTTCCGGTAATCCTGGAAGTCAGGCATAGAGCATAGTGATCCAAACCTACGTCTTCCCAGCACCCACTGAGGCAGAAATCCAGTCGGAAAACAGCCTGGGCTGCCTGAGAGACCCTGACTCAAGAAAAAGGAACGTGTGGAGACCTCCCTCAGGCAGATATGGTAAAGCAGACACGTGCTGAATCTCTCTTTGATAAAGGTAACTTTAATTTTCATTCAGGTTTTTTTTTGGGGGGGGGGATTCAGGGGGAGCTTGTAAGACAGTTCCCTGTGTATCCCTGGCTGGCCTCGAACTCAAGAGATCTGCCTACCTCTGCCTCCTGAGTGCTGGGAATAAAGGCCTGTGCTGCCACCACCTAGTGACTACAAAAGTATTTTTATAAGTAAATTTACACTATTGTAAAAATTTTGTATATGTGTTCACATGCACATGTGTGAACACACACACACCACAGCACATGTGAACACGCTTACCATGGCACACACCAGAGCCCATGTGAAGGTCAAAAGTCTGTTGGTCTTCCCACTACCACTTGGTCAGTCTATCCTTCCATCCTGTGAATGACACTGAACTCCTATCCTGGGGTTGGCTATGCGGTGCTGCAGGCCTGTGATTCTTTTTACAAAGTAACTAAGTAACAACTTAAACAGATCTTTTAAAGATGGTTACAAGTGGGAAGCCCCCCCCCAACCCCCCACCCCCCTTACCCCCGGCAATGCAAACTAGGAGGAATTGGCCATTTCAACGGCTGGGTAGGCTTTAGGAATTATGAACCGTCATAGTTAGAAGCATTTGCATACAGATGAAAATAACATCATCCAGTTTATAGTTAGTTAGGAAAACTGTACCTACCTGTACATAGTTTTCCGTTTTCTATTTACTTCATGCAACTACTGCAGAAGCCTGTCTTCTTAAGAGATCTTTGTAGAATGGGGTCAAAGCATAGTGCTTGGTGGACAGAAGAGGGCTCAATATTTTTGAAGGGACAAATTATTGACTGAAATGAACACAATAGCCTCCCTGAGGCTCCCTGGCTCCCCTATTATTCCTATTCTGTGCTTCGACCCCTAGCTGTGCCAATCATGATGTAGCTCCTTCCCTTCCCTCCAAAAGGCCCTGGTTATTCTTTCTTCCCATAGAAAGCTAGAATCCATGTTTACCCTGACCCTCCTCATTAAGCAATAAAGAATTAGCCTTTCCCTGGGCCTTCCTTATAACTAACTAGCTGAAGGGTTGTTGCTGTTGTTGTTTTGTTTTGTTTTGTGTTTTAGATAAAACTTGAACAAAGCAAATTCTGCTCCTTGGTTACTTGACTTCCTTACTCCCATTCTCACTTATAAGTAATTAATTTGGAGCAATATTATCAGTGTCACACAAATACATTTATACATCAACTTCATTCACAATAGTGAAAACGTTGAGAAAAACCCTGGCATTCAACCATGGGTCTAATGAATTGAGATGAAATCCTTTTTACAAACACCAGTATTCTAGTCTTTTTAGTACCTTCATGATGTGATCTAACAGATACAACCTTAGAATAACAACAAAAAAATTCAATCTTTTGATTGACAAAAAAATCACATTAAGAATGAATTCTTACATTTTTATAGTGTCTGAAAGTGCTGTCAAGTGTTGCGCTTTTAAATGGGTGCTTAAGCCAGTATTTTTATACAATCGTCCTATTTTCTGGTTTGTCACTAATTTAGTTTGGCTTCGTGGCTAGACTGATCCCCATCACTCAGAACAAATTGGACACGTGATTCATTTCCTATCTTGATTAGTCTGAGCCCATACAGTAGCGTCTTCTCCCATCTTCCTCACCAGACACACACATTAGAATCTGGCACCCAGATTTGTTCTGCCTAAACTTAAGAACGTGAGAGAAACCTCAAACCACTTTTCTGCTACTAAGAAGGCAAAAGAGTGCCCTCCCCCTTGCCTCTGTCACTTAAAAACTAAGTTCAGCAATTGGAAATAGGGGCTTTCCCCCAAGTTAGTAGGTAACCTGGACTGTGATAGGAGTACAAAATGGATGGATGGATGGATGGATGGATGGATGGATGGATAGACGGACAGATGAATAGATGTATGATAGTTAGATTGAGTCTGCCCTCAAATGACACAATCAACAAGTGTCATGTATAATCAAAACACCATCATAGTCTGTGAGGCTGAAGTGTGCGGAGGAAAAATCTGTTAGCATACACAGAACTGACCTTCAGGTAAAAAAGAGAAGCCTGTCAAGGGGAAGAGGCAGTTTTACGTGTGGATATTTAGATCCTCCCTGGTTTGTTTTCTTTTTTGAGACACAGTTCCTCTGTAGCCTTGGCTGTCCTGGAATTCACTATGTAGACCAGGCTGGCCTCAAATCCATAGAGAGCCAATTGCCTCCGACTCTCAAGTGCTGGGACTAAAGGTATGTTCCACCAGGAGCCTACAATTTTTTTTAAAGATTTATTTTATTTATATGTAAGTACACTGTAGCTGTCTTCAGACACCCCAGAAGTGGGTGTCAGATCCCATTACAGATGGTTGTGAGCTACCATGTGGTTGCTGGGAATTGAACTCAGGATCTCTGGAAGAGCAGATAGTACTCTTAACTGTTGAGCCATCTCCCCAGACCCCTAGTTTTTTTTTTTTTTAAAGACAGAATTTCACTTGTAGCTCAGATACAATTTCTTTTTTTCAAGACAGAATTTCACTGGTGGCTCAGGTGACTTTTAAAGTCATGATGTGCCTGCCTCAACTATGCTGATGCTAGAATTACAAGCATGCCCAGAAAAGCCGCACTAGATCCCCGCCCTTGATTTAAGAGATTCTCTAAAACATGGATTATTGACTATTATTGTATGTTAATTCTGATTATCTCTTTAAACGTTTTTTTTTAAAGATTCATTTATAATTATAAATAAGTACACTGTTGCTGTCTTCAGACACACCAGAAGAGGACACCAGAAGAGGGCACCAGATCTCATTACAGGCGGTTGTGAGCCACCATGTATGTGGTTGCTAGGATTTGAACTCAGGACCTTCAGAAGAACAGTCAGTGCTCTTACCCGCTGAGCCATCTCACCAGCCCTCTCTAAACTTTCTTAATTAGAAAAAAGCCAAACAACCAAACAATAGCAAAAAAGCAAACAGACTAGATTTTTAAAAAAAGAAACCAAGACTGTGTCCACCTTGCCTTTACTCCCAGCACTAACGAGGCAGAAGTAGGTGGATCTCTGAGTTTGAGACCAGCCTGGTAGAGATTCAAGATAGCCAGGGCTACACAGAGAAACCCTGGGCTACACAGAGAAAACGGAGGGGTTGGGGGAGGGGTATAATAAAAGAAAATAAAAAGAAATCAGGAGTCATAAACAAAGCAACCAAAACATTCCAACTTTCTGTACTGTACCCACTGAACTATTTGTTCAATATCAGAGTATCTCAAATTTAGTTTGGGATAGTAATAAGCACTAGACTGAAAAATCTAACACACTGTATATGTATGTATATGCATATATCACACACACACACACACACACACACACACACGGCTGGGAGTGCCAAGAAATCTCTGAGTTCCAGGCCAACCAAGGCTACTACATCAAAATAACAACAAGCAAAACTCCGGGCGTGGTGGCGCATGCCTTTAATCCCAGCACTTGGGAGGCAGAGGCAGGCGGATTTCTGAGTTCGAGGCCAGCCTGGTCCACAGAGTGAGTTCCAGGACAGTCAGGACTACACAGAGAAACCCTGTCTCGAAAACAACAAAAAAACCACCACCACCACCAACAACAACAAAAACCAACAAGCAAAACAACTTACGGGAATCTGAATCAGGAAAAGAAAACCCAAATGTACCAAATGTTTAAAATCTCTTTCAAATTATCCGAGATGATAAAGACAAAACATTATGCATTCCAAAAAATCCAGTTTCATCTCTTTTGGGGCAAATAGGTATGGAATCTCATTGAGATTATGAAATCAAAGATGAACTTAACTCCTGTTTGGACATGAATTACAAACACACAGTCAATTATTTTTCTTTTGTTTATACCAAACACTGGTTTTCAAGAAACCTTCCACTGAAATTGTCGGCTCAAAGCGTTATCCATCCCTACTCTGGTCCCACAAGCAACTCCCAACAGATCTTAAAAAAAGAAAAAAAGAAATCAAGCGTATGGAAGATCGTATTTCCATGCTAATTTCACAGTTCCGTTGTTTGCTAAGTGTTATAAATTAAGGTTTAAAAGGGTGGGGAAACGAGGAAGTGAACTTTCCAAGTTACTAATGTTATCCTGAAGGAAATTATCCAGCTACCGGTAGAATTTACATCAGTTTAATATTCCACTTGCAACAATGACTATCTTTCGCTTTTTTCTTAAGGCGGCGGAGGGTCGAGTCCTAACTTTGAGCAGCCGTTTCCGAAACCTCTTCACAGTGACCCACTCTTTCCAATCACCCCCACAACGTTCCTTCTCAAAGACAGCGGGGATGATTTTAGAAAGCTTGTTTTCCAAACTCGGACAACACAACCCGGGATCGGCGGGTGGCAGCAGGTGCCGGGCAGCAATGCGACCCGACCGCCGTAGGGAAGGCAAGTGCCACCTCCCGGCGATCAGAGAGCCAGCGGCGGGATGTCCTGGGATGTCCCTGGTGCTCGCACCCGCAGCGCCCTGCCCGCATCCGCCCCGCGCCTTCCTCCGGCCGCGCTCCGGTCCACCTGAAGCATCTCCGGGACCCGGGAGGTGGCCAGCGGACTCCGGGCTGCAGGACCGCAAGACGCACCGAGACTTTCCAGAGGCGCCAATTCTAAGTTCGCCGGTGCCTCTCCACCGCGCGCCCCTTGGCTCGCTCCCTCCGTCAGTCCACAGGCCCCTCTCCTCTCGCAGGACCCCCCGGCTGCCTGCGGGCGGGAAAACTCCGTCAGGTGCCTCCCGCCCCCCGGCTCCCGTCGGACGTCCGCTCCTACAGGGGAGCCTCGCTCAGCCAACCGCCACAGCCGCGCGCCCCTCTCCACTCACCGGCACGAGCCCGAGCAGCCATTTTAGCGCTCACAGCGTGCCCCGGGCCCCCCACTTCGGCCGCATCTGGGCGCCAGGGTCCCGGGCTACGTCAGCGGAGAAGCCAGACCACGCCCTAGCCACGCCCTAGCCACGCCCGCGCGAGGCCACGCCCCTTGGCTGTCCAGTGTCAGCGGAGCTGGGATGAGGGAGCGAGCGCGGGCCATCCCGCGTCCCGCTCGGGCACATGGCTCTGCTTGGACCACAAAAACTTCCTCTCAGGGCGGGCTTTCCACTTGCCGCAGCCTTCGAGGCCTGGAAGAATAAGGCCACTATTAACCACAGGCTAGTGAGATGCTAAATATTCCACGGATGTGTGTTCACGCAGAGCTCCCAGATTCCCTGCTACTCACACATCTTCGAATCATCATCAGGCAACGACCGGGCCAATTCTTTATGTTAAAAAAAATCTGCTCAAATTCTCAACTGTAGAAGCTTCCCTCACAGGCATAGCTGCAACGGGGAATGATTTAACACGAAAACATTTCTCCGTTTGGCACAAGGTACCTCAAAATGATCAGTGTAAGACCGTGAAGTTTATGTGTGAAAGAAAAGGAGAAAAGAGACGAGAGGAATCTGCATTAGAAAGTCGGGCCTACGGGTACAAAAAAAAAAAAAAAAATCTTGTCCATCATCTGGAGCTATAACTGGTAAAGAACATAGGCTGCTCTTCTAGAGAACACAGGTTCGATTCCCAGCACCCTCAAGGCTGCATACTTACAACGCTCTTTTAATTTGAGTTCCAAGGGATCTGACGCCCTTGGAACTCTTTCCCTTGGGAACGGGCGCACATACATACGTTCAAGCAAAACATCCTTACACCTAAAATAATAGTTAAGCGCTTTAAAACAAAATAAAAACCAGAAAACCAATGTTTGCTGAGCTCCTAAAGCCATTTCTGTCTCAGCTAACCCGTAGAACACTAAAATTGAGGATGCCCTTTCTAAAGCAGCCAGATAAACTTATGAAGTTACTACCAGTGGGATGCTAAATCTGGCAGCACTTGGGTCAAACTAAAATTGTTCGTTTTTTAAACCAACAAGTATACTCTAGGGAGTTTCACTAGTGTGGGGTGGGGGGTGGGGGAAATGAACACACAAATATTTGAATGGATAAAATGTCTAACCAAAGGGAAATGGCAAATTAACATCTAGCAGAGATGTTAACTTAATAACCCCTTGGGAGTTCTTATGTTGGTAACAAAATAACAGAAATTCATATGATTCCTATTTGTATACATGACAATAACAAACACGGGAAATATAGCTACGTAAACAAAAATGAAAGACTTCAAGGAATGAGTCTGCAAAGCAAAACAGTAATTCAACCCGTCTCCCCCCCCCCCCCCACACACACACACAGCATTTTTCCCTCACACAGAATGGTAATATTTTGTGTGAGTCTGGGAGGGGGCACGCCAGTGCTGCAGTATGGGTTTATTATCTCTGTCAGGCATTTTCCCTGCGCCCTCACACTCTCCCACTATGTGGGTCGCCACGCTTGGTGGGGCAAGTGTCTTCATCCATCGTGTCACTGAGAACCATTTTGGGTGAACTAGGGCTCTGAGGGAGAGCCCTGGGTTTGATCTCCAGTACTGCAGAACACAACAAAATCTATCTCAAAGGCAAAGTGAAATAGAACGAAGGCTATCAGCAATACAGAATTCCAGTCAGAAAACAAGGTCAAATGGACTCACAGGAGAGTTCAGAAACAGGAGTTTTCTGAGATCATAATGGCTTCCAAAAAAAAAAAAAGTCCCACATAGCCTGTTGCGAACCAAAGCCGTGTGACTAAATGACGAAGAAAGTGAAATAGGAAGAGAACAAAGCAACTGCAAGCTCCGTTAGGCAGAGGTGAGGGTCTGGAGTAGGATGCTCTTAATCAAATATCTGGGTACACGTTTGCATGGTGCCAAGTGAGAAGGGAAGCCAGAGAAAGTGCTAATTACAGAGAATGTTTGTGTCACTTTTATGTTTATTGTTACAAATTCCCTCAGCTACCGTCTGTTTCTGCTCCCCCCACCGATTACAGCAGGCTCGAGCTTGCTTCCTGAGCTCGGGACCTCTCTAGTGCACTCGTGTTTGCACGTTTTCAGGATCATCTCTTAATTTCTCTTTTGCTTTTAACCACTCTCATCAGATCTAAGCTTTTCATTATCGTATTTGCAAAGATGCCTCCTTCCCACCCTCATCAGCGGATTCTCCCATACTTACCTATTATGTCCTTAAAATCAGTCGCCGAATTGGCCTTTAGACTAAGAGGTCGGTCCTTTTATCGTCTAGGACGATACCGTCTGCTAGGCTTTCGGTGCTTCCGGCCTTCGAATCCAGGGTAAATGATGTTTGTTTCCTAAGTAGAAACTCGTCCGGTTGCAACTCTTCTAGATCGTTACAATCAAGCTCTTTCAGGGCTGGCCTAAACTCTCACCTCCTGAAAACCACTTTCCTAGGAAAAGGGAGTGGGGGTGGGGGTCCCCGGGTTCCCATCCCCCATCCCAGCAGCACATTATTATGCCGTCCTTGCTTTTGTTCAGCGTTCTGAGCCCAGTTCTCTCCATTTGCATTGCAACCTCTTTGGGGGCAAGTACTTTGCCCTGTTTATTTACCCCTCCACATTCCATAATGTAGTGCCAACCCCAAATACCCTTAAAATTCCTATCCAGAGGGGGTGGGGGACCCAAAAGCTGCCACGCATAAGATGGGGTTTTGAGAGTGATGTGGAGGGAGTTTCCTTTGCTCTTAACAGCCCATCTTGGGAGAAATGATGAATTCAATTTACCCTTTTCCCAAAGTAAGCCGTTTCTTAAGAAATCATTTTAAGCATCCTGACTCCTAATTAGTATGTAACGAGTCATTCCTGAAGTACAATACTGATTTTTGTCTCTAGTACCCTACATCGGAGTATGAACAAATACGGGGTAAACACAGGGGTTAACTTAATAACCCCTTGGGAGTTCTTATGTTGGTAACAAAATAACAACAGAAATGCATATGATTCCTATTTGTATACATGACAATTACAAACACGGGAAATAAAAAAGAAACTTTAGAGCTTGCTTTTTATGCTTTGTTTTGGTTTTTCTTTTAACCTATTCTTTGGAGACTAGGAAAATTGCCTTTGTAATAAATTTTCGAATGATGAAGAATTAATGAGTTTCTTAAATTTTTGGACGTAAGTCCCAGCCTTTCACAATGTTCTCCTCTGCTAATATTAAGATTTACAGAGCTGTGTGCCAGGCCTTATGCCAGGAATTGAAATAACTGCAGCCTTCCTTCATCTCTATAAAAGGACTGGATGGAGGGAAGTAGATTAAGAAAGACTACAGTGGGGGGCTGGGCACGTATCTCTGTGGTTGAGAGCTCACCTGGGATTCAATCCCCCAGCCCTGCCGCAAAACAAAGCACCCCAAAGAACTGAGCTGAACAGTTGGATTGACATGTAGCTTCACACTACGGTTGAGTTTAAAGGACTGGGACCCAAAGGTCCTTAAAATTCTGGCAACTATTTAAGAAAAAAAAAAATGGCTTTAGAATTTTCTTAAGTCTAAGGAATAATAAGCGTTAGCTGCTGGTAGAGGTGATGCAAGCCAAATCAAGCGAACTTGTTAAAAAAGGACATTTTTCCCTTTCTCTTTTATTTTTGGTGCTTTGGGTTGAGGGCATCTAGGGCCTCAGGGCACATCAAGCCCTTTGTTGAGCAATGCCCCAAACCGCTGAAGAACTTTTCTGCTGTGTGTGTTTTGTGGTCTGTGAGGGAAGTTTGCATTCTTTGGGGGCAAGTTTTCAATATATGCATACCAGAAACTGAAACCAAACCCTGGTTTAGGTATGAATGGATGCAAAATCATGAAGCTAGCCTGTTCAGTTCCTCCTAACATCCACCCACCCCTAGTGTCCCATCTCCACCCCTCCAGTCTTTCAGGACCCTTCAACCTCTTGCCTCCAGGCTTGTACTGTTGTCTAGGTTTTTCTCATGCCTTTCTCTTCCAGATTTTCCCACTTTGTTGTGGGGCAGGTGCCCAAACCTTCTATTTTTGAAGATGTTCTATTCTCATGCAATAGATTTACCTACTTTGTAAAGTGTGCATTCCTTTATTTATTTATTATGTATTTATTTATTGCATTCTCTAGGTATGGGGCTGAAGAGAGAGCTCAGTGGTTTAGAGCACTTGCCACTCTTGCAGAGGACCCAGGTTCAATTCCCAGTACCCACAGGTTGGCTCAAAAACCATCTGTAACTCCAGTTTCAGAGGATCCAATGCCCTCTTCTGTCCTTTACTGGAACCAGGCACACAGCTAAACATACATATAAAATAAAATAAAATAAAATAAAATAAAATAAAATAAAATAAAGAAATCTTCATTAAAGAAAGCTCTCAGTAGAGCCAGTAGACACCTGCAGAATGACATTTCTTTCCTTTTTCTTTCTTTCCTTCTCTCTTTCTCTCTTTCTCTCTCTCTCTCTCTTTCTTTCTTTCTTTGCTTTGTTTTATTTTGTTTGAGACAGAGTTTCTCTGTGTCACCCTGGCTGTTCTGGAACTCACTCTGTAGACCAGGCTGGCCTCGAACTCAGAGAACTACCTGCCTCTGGAGAATGGCATTTCTAAAATGAAATTTTAAATCTTGTCTTATGTCTGTACTAGAATACAAATAAAATTTTGGGATAAGTAGTATAAAGGTTAACAATAGAACAATGATAGCCACCAACAGCAAAGTCTCAGCATCTCTTTCTTTTTTCTTTTCTTTTTTTTTGGTTTTTCGAGACAGTGTTTCTCTGCATAGCCCTGGCTATCCTGGTACTCACTCTGTAGACCAGGCTGGCCTCGAACTCAGAAATCTGCCTGCCTCTGCCTCCTGAGTGCTGGGATTAAAGGTGTGCGCCACCATGCCTGCCCAGCATCTCTTTCTTATAGGAGGCCAAGACTTCAAGCAAAAGGAGAGCCAGGAAGTGGTCCTAGGGATTAAGATGTTAACTTTTAAAGATTCAGTAAAGTAGAATCTGTATGAGGGGTTTGAGTCTTGGCTATTCAAGGCTTAAGATTACACGCACATGTATGTATATGTATGTATGTATGTATGTATGTATGTACATGTATGTATATGTATGTACATGTATGTATATGTACATGATTTAAGCTCACTGTTTTTAAAAAATGAAAAGGAGGAGCCAGAGACTTGGCTTCGTGGTTAAGAGCATTTGGTTCGGCTCGTCCAGAAGACTTGGTTGGGTTCAAATCTCAGCACCCACATGGTGGCTCACAACTATCTGTAACTTCAGTTCCAGGGGATATGATGCCCTCTTTTAGCTTCTGAGGACAAAGCACAGACATGCATGTAAACAAAATACCCCACACATAAAATAATAAAATAATTTAAAGTGAATAGGAGAATAAAGAAAATGTAGGTTTCTTTTTAATTATTATATTTTGAGACCAAAATTTTATTGAGTAGCCTGGTAAAGTTAATGCATAATTGTGAGACAATCTCTTGGAAAGCAAATTAGTATTAAAGAATAACTTAAATATTTACTTTTTTTTTTTGCTTATTCCCATAACATTTCATTGAATTAAGACAAAGTCTGGTCTTAATATTATCATTATTTCTGTCATCCTACCTAGTAGCTTCCTGAGTGCTAATATCCCACAAGATTGGGCTTATTCCAGGAAATATAGATAGTCATAAGCCAGAAAGCTGAAACTATAGGTGTACTGAACTCATCATGGCTACTGTAGAATTAAATTTGCCAATTTTAGCCGGGTGTGGTGGCGCACGCCTTTAATCCCAGCACTTGGGAGGCAGAGGCAGGTGAATTTCTGAGTTCGAGGCCAGCCTGGTCTACAAAGTGAGTTCCAGGACAGCCAGAACTACACAGAGAAACTGTGTCTCAAAAGAAAATAAAAAATAAAAAAATTGCCAATTTTGCACAGACATTTGAAATTGCTATCTTGGCAGTATTGCTAGTGGTTATTAAAAAAAAAGCTATAAAGTCATCAATCAATAATAATAGAAGTATTAATAGAAGGCTGCTCCATCATCTAAAGGAAGTCATAAATTGAATAACGTGTTCAGTTCGCATGCAGGCATGAAAAAGAGGTCTAACGGCTTTTCCATGTAAAGGCTGGGATGGTCACTCTGGCTTTCTCTGTCATCTTATGTTTCCTTCCTTTCTGGCCAAGGCCCTCTCAGGAGCAATCAGTAGTCAATCACTGATTCCACAGTTGCAAAGCAGTGTTTGGGACTGGCATGTGGCTCAGATTGTAGTGCACTTACCTGCTAAGCGCCAGGTCCTGTGGAGGTACTATGTTCAATCCTGTTTAAAACTGGATACAGCAGCGCACACCCTTGATCCTAGCACTTAAGAAGTGAAGGCCAAAAATCAGAAATCCAGTCAGCCCTTTCCACTCTCACCTACTACATATTGACTTCAGAACTAGCCTGGTGTGTGTGAGGCTTTGTTTCAAAACAAAACAATCTAAACACAAAACAAAATAACTATTTCCACAGGGAAAGAAGATATGTTTGTTAACTATTCACTGTTTAGTATTAAGCTCATTTTATCTTTGGTCCTGAAACTAGTGTTCACACAATAAACAGGACTTCCAGATGTGAATATCCAGCTCCGTGGATGGAGCCGTTGCACAGTGTGCACTTCAACTTCAACACAATGAAGGATATATATATATATATATATATATATATATATATATATATATATATATATATATAATTTTTTTTTAGTCAGGGTCTCTGTGTGAAGCTCGGGCTGTCCTTCAAGTGGTATTCTCCAGCACCAGCCTCCTGAAATCTATGATTACAAGTGTGTACCACCATATCTGATTTTACTGTTTTATCTGCAAACCTCTTTTTGGAGGGTATGCAGACACAGGTGACCTACTTAGATTGAAAGATGGTGACAACAATTTGTATACCAACATCCTATGAGTCACACTGTACCACTGCTTAGCAATTATCTTAGTCTAGCTGTGTAACAAAGAACGCTGGCGAGAGTTCTCTGCTAAAGGAAGTGTCTCTTCCTCCTCCTCCTCTTCTTCCTCCTTCTCTTCTTCCACCTCTTCCTCTCCCTCCCCTTTCCTCCTCTTTTCTCTTCTTTTATTTATTTTATTTCTTTGAGACAGGGTTTCTCTGTGTAACCCTGGCTGTCTTGGACCAGGCTATCCTGTAGACCAGGTAGACCCTGAACTCAGAGATCCTCCTGCCTCTGCAATCCAGTGCTGCCATTAAAGGTGTGTGCTACCACCTCTGGACTTTCCTCATCGATATTTCATAAATTATTACTGATATGAAAAGTAGCTGTCTCTTTTTGTAGTTGTCTGAGGCAGGGTCTTACTCTGGTAGCCCTGGCTGGCCTGGCACTCACTACATAGCTCGGATAGCTTCAGGTTGTGACAGTTTTCCTAACTCGGCTTCCTGGGTTCTGGGGTTCTAGGCATGTCCCATTTAGCTTGTCTTATGTGAACACTAATTCACTTAAAATGTTCTCAAGCCTATATATAACTGATGTGACCAGTTCCCTCCCCCCACCCCTTTCTAAGAGTTCAAGGATAACTTGGCACGTTGCTAACTGAATTTCTCAGAATTGGAATGATTGGGCAACCATTCATCTAGCTAAGTGTGTGGATGTGCTACAATCTGAGGGGCGGGTCTCTGTGCATTTACATTTATGTGTGTAAATACCCCGACTCAACAAAGCATCTTTCTGCATCTGTCTCCTCTTTCAGAAGCACTAGTTCAAGCTGGGAAGGTTAGAAGTGACCGTTGAAGGAACCGTTGAAGGGAGGGGAAAGGCTGCGAGGCCATTTCAGAAGACTGGGTTTGCAGAATGACTCCTGTACAGTCTCTTCAATATGTTTACATACCTTTACACCTCACTGTTACTTCAACCCAAAAAGGGGTTGATAATATTGAGCCAGCAGACTCACAGTGTTGCTCTGGGGATTCTGTGCAATGTTTTGTTTTGTTTTGTTTTGTTTTGTTTTGTTTTGTTTTGTTTTGTTTTGTTTTGTTTTGTTTTGTTTTTGAGACAGGACCTGCCCTGGCCACTCAGGCTGGCTTCCAACTCCTGAGCTTCTTGACACAACCTTCCTAATGCTGGCATTGTTAAGTGTATATACCACCATACTGGCTTCTGTGAAAGTTCTTGAAAGCTACAATGTATTTAAGTCACTTTATATGTAGCCAAAACTCTAGTGCAACATTGTTTTCTTTCTTTCTTGTGACCTAAAACCGTAGCAAGAAGACATCCTGGACAGGGGTGGCATCACATGCCTCTAAGTCCCCACGCTTGGGAGGCAGAAGCAAATGAATCTCTGAGTTCCAGGCCAGCCTGGTGTACAGAGAAAGTTCCAGGACAGCCAGGGCTACACAGAGGAACCCTGTGTGGAAATGGACTTCTCCTACCATTCTCCAACACACACACACACACACACACACACACACACACACACACACACACACACACACACACACACACACACATTCTTTGAAGAAGCTATCTACAAAGTTCTCTGAGTTTTAAAACCATGCCTCTATGGTAGAGATTCTGTGTCTAGGATAGTGGTGACCTATGGAAAACCTCTGTCTTCTAACTCTGCCTTTCTGTTTCCTTAACAGTTCTGTTGGTGGTGGTGTTTTGTTTTGTTTTGTTTTGTTTTGTTTTGTTTTGTTTTGTTTTGTTTTGTTTTGTTTTGTTTTGTTTTTTGGCTACCTGATGCTAGTTTTCTCACCTTATGTCTTTGAAAGTATTTTCTTGAAACAAGGTCACAAACAAGAAAGTTCCTTTCTTGACAAGCTCCAAAGCCACAGACTGTTTGCTAGTTGATCCCCTCTCCTTCTCAAAACACTTAGCATTTGTCTTTCAATTTATATTGACACCGGTTGAATTCCAGAGAATTGAGTGATAATGTTACCATATATGAAGATAGCTACATAGTGTTTTAATAGTAGTAGGCAATGATGCAGGGGCTGCTGAATCCCACCCTCACACACACTGGGGAATTCTGGCTGTCCTGGAACTCCATCTATAGATCAGGTGGGCCTTTGACCAGAATTCTGCTTGCCTTTGCCTCCCAAATGCTGGGATTAAAGGCGTGCTCCACTGCTGATGGCTGGTACTACTACTGAACTTTGTCCTGCCCCTAGTACAAAATTTATTTAGTTGCTTAGGCTATTACCAGTTCTTTTTTTTTTTTTTTTTCTTTTCTATTTTTTTTCCCACTTAAGACCAGACATCACAGTTGCTGCACTATGACAGAATTTGATCATCTTGTTCATATTTGCATAGCAGAGCAGACTCTTGCTTTTGGGAGGTTTAACTTCGCAAGGGAGAAGGACACATTTCCCTACCCAAATCACAAGATCTGCCTCTCTCTCGCCCCCCAACCCCCTTGTCTTTCTCTGTTTAAATTATGTAGTCACTTAGTTTATCTGTAATCTGACAGATCTGTAATTTTGTTCATTTGGGATGACATTCACAGTTGGCTGATTGTCTATCCACATACAGTTTATCTGGTTGCCTTTAACTCGGTTAACCTCACCCCCCACCCCTCAAGTCAATTGGCTCCCACAGGAATGGAAACACAACCCT